>NW_028185261.1:6066659-6190693 GCF_003343005.1 Rhea americana
CCCTATGGCTTAGTTTAGTGAAGATGCTTTTTCGGCTCATGCGTGTGTTTAACCATTGCAATTTCTGCTCTTGTCTATACTGATTCTTTGCATTTTTTGTGGCACACAACAACTTTGGAAGACCTTTGAGAAATATAAAATGAAACAAAGCTTTTGATTCATCTGTTCTGGTTTTAGTCCCTGTGGTATTGATCACTGACTTCAGGGAGGAGGTAGTGTTTYCCTGCCCGAGATGGGCAAGATAGCTGCATCTGTGAATGACATGAYTTGAGACTGGCCATCCCTGCAGACAGGGAAGCAAAGGGAAAAGAAGTTCAAGTGTTTGACCCACATGCACTCGTGCAGCTCTGCCTTTTGCTATGGCTGCCGTACTGACCAAGAAAGGCTTGTCTCACTGGGTGCAGAGGGTTATTCTGTTTTGGTGGAAATTAGCTAACTTCTGTTACTGTGTTACTGCTACCAGCTCTGTTACTGAATGAAACTGGTCTGACTTGACATGTGTTTCTCTAGCCTTGGAGTTTCTCTTTTCGTTTTAAATTGTTTATTGAATCCCCTCTTTCTTCTCTCTGCTCTCCCCTTCACCACCTTCTAAGACTATAGAAAAATTTCTTTAGGTTGGCATATGTTTGCATGGAAGTGAGGGATRTGGGGACCTTACTGCGTGAACACCAAACTGGCAAAACCAGCTTTTTGTTTTATGGCAGACTTAATTAAGCTGAGCTGCTCACCTGGCTCTTGCAGTGGTGAGTTCCCTGGCCTAAAGTCTAGGAAAATTATCCTTTGTACCCCAGATGCTCTTGTTGTTTGATTCTAACTTTTGAGGTTTCAATGAACTGCCACTGTTTGAAGGTAGTTACAGTCCTGGGGGGTGAAAATCAAGACAGACCTTGTGATACAGCTCACCAGTTTTATTGGTGTGCTGAGCACAATTCCTACCTGCAGCGCTCTWGAAATTGCCATTAAACAAGGGAGGAATGAGGCTGTTACAGTAAATGAGTGTTAACTTCATTCTGATGAGCTGCTGCTACACGTTGCCTAGTTGTACTAACTGGAGTGTTTGTCCCTATAAGGATTTGTTAACTATTCTGTTACTCTGCTGCAGGCAGTCTTCAGTTTGTTTCCACCARTGTTGATTCCAGTGAAGGACTATGGTTTCTTCTTGCCATGAATTTCTTTTCTTTGCTTGGTAAACTGAAGTTGCATTGGTAATCATGTGTTCTACGAGGCAGATGTGTGCAGGCTCCCAGGACACATGTGCAGGCTGTTGTTTGTACTTCCTTCCCCTGCAAACATTGAAATATGCAACTTTGAAAGGGCAAGACCAGAACAAAAGCTCTTTTCCTCACCTGTTATGGAAAAAAAAAATGGGGTGAAAAAGTGAAAGAAATATGCTTTTGTCAGTGTGGTAAAATATTTGTAATGTTTAAAATACTAGATTTAAGTGGCTTTAACATTTTAAATGTCTCAAAAATAGAGTCTCTTAGGTAACTATGATTCTTAGGTGTAGTAAGCTAAATCTTTGGTCCTTAAATGTKTAGCATTAATGATGTTACAGCAAATATCATTCTCCTATGATTTCTCCCACTGGCCCCCCGGAAGCATGTTTTTTTTTTCTTTAGGTTTCAAATGTCATTCTATCTGTAAGCCCTATGACATTTTTATGGCTCAGCTATGCTAGTGGATTGGACTTTTAATGTTTGTCTCCCTATTCTTAAAAGTCAACAGGGGAAAAACTCACCTATATATATTGATCTGTTAGTGTACATCTCTGATACTAGAAATAATTTTAAAATATTTAAAAACATAATTACAACTGCTTTATATATGCTTATTCTACAAAAATGTATTTTTCTCTAAAGTAAAATTTAATTTCAAATTACACAATTTCACCAAATATTTGCTTTTCCTTTCAAATTTGAGGTTTTTCTGTGCCTACAGAGTACCAAAAATGTAGTTTTTTAATCCAGAAAACTGCCCATATATAATTGTCTCCTGATATCAGTCATACATGAGAGAATGGACTTAGTTATTTCCCATGACTCAGTCTGCTCTTTGRAAAAAGGTCCTGGAATTACCAAGTCAGTAACTTTGTCTTTCTAGTTACCTTCACAAATGTTCTAGTTTTAGGAGCCTGTCTAAAGGTAAGAACTATATTCTCTCACTGTGTGAATAGCATCATACTGTGAGATTTAAAAGCAAGCAGCTTAATACCTTCCCCAACCTTGTCTTCAAGGTATTTCACTCCCTTTATTTTCCTCCTTTAGTAAATAAAGCTGCAAGTTTCAAATCTGACTGCTTAAAATTAGGCTTTCTAATCTATAGTCAGGCTTTTAAATAGTAGAATACAGACTCTCAAAAGTCAGACCAGACTGAAGGCTACAGAGGGTATTAGAAGCACAACTTTAAGCAGCTAGCTTTGGGATTTTTACCTCAATTTTTAAGCACGGAGGTGTTTTCTTCAGATAAGTGAGGAATGCAGTCCTCTTCAGACAGCAAAGTCTAAACTAAGCTGCTTACGTATAAACAGTTGGAGCCATAACATTCTTCTATTATGACCACTGAGCACAATTGTCAGTTCATAAATTGTGCTTAATTTATTTTACAACTTCAAGTTATTTCATGCTTGTGTGTGGAAACTGGGTAAACTGCTCTGTGCATGAAATGAATTCTTTATTCTCTTTAATTCTATTGTTTGGATGAATCAAATATTATGTTTTTCACCTTGTAAACCTGCTATCTCACCTCTCTCCCAAATTACTTAACCATGGCTAGTTTTTCTGAGCTCTCTTCCTTTGCTGTGTTGCTTGTATAGTCCCCAGGGATGCTCATCAGGAAACAGTTGTGCAGTGGTGGAGCCTACAGCCGGGCTACATCCCCATGCAGGGATTCRTGTGCAGAAGCAGCAGCAAGTATGAGCATCTCATGATTAACTTTGCTCCTTATATACAACTGCTGAAGTTAGTGAGTGATAAAACTGCTCAAAAATAGCTGGATCAGAGCAGATAACTGAAGCTAGTGCCTTATGCATATAACTGCCTATGCTAAGTGGTCATGTACTGCTTCTCCCTGCCAATATTTGCTCTGAAGATAAGTTTATGGCTGTGTTTGTCAATGCTGTGGTTGGATSAAAATAATAAGCTTCCCTCAAGCAAGCAAAACACTCCTCCTTCAAGGAAATTTCCAAAATAGTAAAGTGAAGGAATCAGCTCGGCCATTGTACTTAAAGGCACCTGTTTGTAATTATTTCTAATAGTGGTCATTTTTTTCATCTAGTCAGGTAAAACCCTGCTTTGCCATGCCAGTGTGAGCATTGCACAAGGGAGATGGCTCTTGCCAATCTATTTAAGCTCCAAAGCACAACTCATAAAAGCCCTTAATGTTTATCCCATCTAAACTACACTTGCTATTATTTCACAATCCATTCCAGGATACAAGTAAAAATAACTGAACCTTCATAGACTGTTTTTGGATGAGTCCATTGTATATTAGAAATATCTAAATAACACCTAGTGTTACTAAGATATTTAGCTTATTTTTCTTCATAAACAAAGGTTTATGAAGCCTGTTTCTTATGGTAAAAGGGTTTATGCAGCTACTGCCTCTGTCATCCCCTCTTTCAGCTAGAGAGAAAAGCATTGCTCAAACAAATGAATATCTTTCGCATCTGTTGAGCAACTTCATCTTGAGCAGTTTCACTTCTACTGGTTTCACTATGAGTGACTATAGGAGAGAGCTGAACAAAACATAGCTTTGAGCCCTGTGAGGCACCAAAGCTGGTCAGAAATCAGCCAGAAACTGGACTGGGTTATTGCCACTGCTTGTTGGCCTGCTTTTGTTGTAGTTTAGGGAATGGCAGATCGCAGCAGTTTGTTACCTAGTCAGATTTGAACAATTTTTCAGTTCCGGAGCTGAAGGGAAAAGCAGGTTTCTCTTTTATGTGGTTAAGATTGTTTCTAATGTCTCAAAAGCAAGCTGCTTTATTTAAGCTATTTAAGTGTGTTTTCTTTTTATAGATATTCATGGAAGAAAACCTTCAAAGTTTTTGAAGGGATCAAAAAGAATAAGGATAAGGGTGATTCAGTTAGCATCTTCTACCTGAAATTCAAACAGACTTTTAGTAATCTTCATCACTGAAGGCCGTTGAGGAAATTAAGAAGCTGTAGGGTAAGAAGMGAGGTTCTTTCTAGGAGAGAAAACTGGTCAAAAGATAAATCAGTTTATGCAGTGGAGGGGATTGTCCTACAGGTTCTCTACTGTTTATAAACACTTATAAATGAACTGGAAAAGGTAATGAATAATGAAATGACAAAGTTTGCTATTGATACAAAAATTTTTCAAGATAGGAAGAGGGCAGACTGAAGAATTATGCAAGGATATGAAAAAACCCTGACTGGGCAATAAAACGGTAGAAGAAATTCAGTGTAGATAAATATGAACTGATGTGTGTGGGAAAAACAGCCCTAGCTTCACATATGGAATGATTGGCTCTAAACTGTCCTCACTCTGGAGTGAGACCTTGGGTTATGATGGATAGTTCTGTGAAAATATCAGCTCATGCTTAACAGCAGGCTAGAAAGCAAAATGAGTTTAAGGAATTATGAGGAAAGGACCCAAAACCAAAGCAGACTTATATGCTGGCAAAATGATTTTGCTCACTTGCACCTTGGAAACTCTAGTTCTAACTCATCTCAGTAAGGGTGGCCTGGAACTGTGAAGGTGCAGAAGAGGGAAATGAGTGATCCAAGGCTTCAGTAGGAAGGGCTGAGTAGGCTAGGATTTTCTTCTCTGGAAAAAAAGATGACTTAGGATGGTGTGATTCGCTTAGCACGGAGGGGGAGGAATGGATTTTCAGTCCCTTTCAACACAAGAGCTGAGAGCCACCAAAAGAAGCTTACAAAAAAGTAGCCCAGAGTGGTAGGAGGCATCTCTTTCATAAAGYGAGTAGCACACCCTGCCAAAGGATGTTTTGGGAGGTTTGCAGAGGATTCTCAGGGAGATAAGGCAAGAACTCAGATAAAATGCCTGTCAGGGGTTACTAGATAAACCACAACCTCAAGAAATCTCCTGAAAAATACTGGAAACTTGGGAGCATTTTAGGTTAGAATACATACATGCCATGCATGTTTGCCCTGTGCTGCTTCTCCTGTATGTCCACTTCTGTTCACTGATGGAAACAGATCAATGGATTTGAGTAGGTCAGGATCTGCGGACTGCCTATATCAGCCCTGTCAGCAATTTATAGGGTATACGCATCCAGGCAATTCATACATCAGTAGTATATTACTAGGACTTTGATCTCTATATCCATTGATGAGTGCAAAATTCATTATCAAGAAAGCAGTCTTAAATAATACAGCAAGCAGGTTTTCAGGTTTTGCATGCACAGATCATGTTAATCTGTTCAAAAACTCTTATAGTGCAAATTTAAATGTTATTGATGCTGGAATATATTCTAAGCATATGTCAGTAGCAGGAAATGGGTACCTTGTGGATTTGAGTASTATTCACAGGGATCAAAGTTATGCATGAAGTTATTCACAGATGGGAATCAAAGATTTTGTTTTGGAACCTCTTCTCTTCCTCAATACATATTTTGGAAAAATATTAAATACATTTGACTTTCTATGTTTTCCTATTCATCTCTATTTGCATTTACATGTATTGGATAGAAACATACATTTCTCAGGATGCTTGTTCATTTAGAGAAATGAAGTGTTGCTCAAGAATGGAATAAAATGCAGCGATTGTAAYGAATCGGGTACTCATATGTATCTTCTAAGTGACACATGATTTACTTGAACAGTTGATGCTTGGGACTGAAGAAAGATCTAACAGATGTGAATGAGGAAAACGAAGAAGGTATAGCAAATAGGACAATACAAAAACTCTAGGAAAATCCAAAAGCGGTAAAGGGAACATGCACGATAAGTATATAAAGCACAAAAAATGAGATGGTTCCAGAAACAAATGGGTCCTATGCCACATGAGGGAGTCCTCTAGCCCAGGGATGAGGTGGTAGCCCTTTCCATTAGCTTGTGTATCTCCATGGAGACACTTCCACTCATGGATGCCCTGGCTGGCAAAAGCTGGGGCACAGGGGGTTAGTAAGAAATAAGTGATGTTGTGCATAACCCTCAGTCCTGCTGGCCTTCTGGAAAGCTTTAATTGTTGATACCTGTTAGACCCTTGAGTTTGATGTCAAAATTATGAAAGAGCAAAACTGTACTGTTCATCCCTGGTGTGGAGAATGGACGTTAGATGTGCATGGAGAGGTGAAAGAGCTGAGGTAAGAAGCAAAAACGGTCCAGCTATTTGCTGAAAGTCTCTTAAATAAACCACTAGATACTGCTGTCATTGGCTCATTCTGTTCAAAGAGTGTAAACTGACATTTGCGGTAAAATATAACTGTCGATCAATGGAGTGAAGAAGTCTTGGGAACAGAAGCTGATTTGAAAGCTGTGAAGTCTGACTTTGATGGAAATGCAAGGCAGGGCTTGATTCTACAGCTTCTAAGGGTACCGGTTCCTGTGCGTTGCTTAAACTTACTAAAGGTCTGTCTATGCAGTAGTACACTTGTAGCATGTACTTTGAAATGGGCTGGCAACACAATATATAATCTATTCCACCTAGTAGGTTATGTTCTCTCTGGACAATGCTCCTCACACATGTCCCTCTTGCTTTGAATTGTTGATTTCAGTGGTTGCCTTAGTGACTGAGACTAGCTTGCTTCTTGCAGGTGTGGCCAGCAAGCTGCTGTGATGCAGTGAAAACATGGCAAACACCTGTATTGCACTATGAAATACAATTGGTAATTTTGATAATGTCCTATTTTATGAACTAAATCACTTTTTCAGCTTGTGGAGAATGAGATGATAACTTTGAGGGGGATGCCTGAAAACTCCCAACTGCTTTGTAGGCTAATATGGGAAGAACAAATTCTTTACTAGGTTGCTCCCAAGTTTGATGGTATCCATGCCTTTCCSTCTGTACTGCTTTTTAAGAGACAGACCAGGAAGGTCTTAGCTTTTTTGGGGGTAACAGTGAACCKATTTTTTATGTGTTTTCGTTGATCAGCATAGTATGTCTTTTTGCAAAGGAAACTGAGGTGAGAAGCAGAGTAGCCAGTGGGGCCCCCATCCTACCGGCCTTGCTGCAGGCAAAGCTCCCAGTGCAGGCTGCCCCCCCACAACTGGTGTCAGGGGCCACATCCTGCCTTTTCCAACCCATCTCTGCTGCCCCATCTCCAGGAGCCACCTGCAGCCTTTTACACATCAACGCCTGCCAGTCTAATGTATTTGGTTCATGCATTGTAGAGGTTTTTTCTTTAGTGCAAGGAAAATTTCTTACTATTTCTTTTAAAAATGCAGAAAAAAAATCAAACCCAAATAGGTAAGCAATAACCAAGTGTGTGTTGCAGAGAAAGCTGACTAAAGTATTTTCAGGTCAGGATGTTCAATTGTTACGTTACATGCATGGACATTATGCAACTGTAAGTATTAGCACTTATTTAAATATTCATTGAGGGTATTGGCTTATATATATAATTCAGCCATATCTTAAAATGTATCATGACTGTGCACTTATAAATTGTTAGTAGAATTGCAATGCTTTAATTGTAGCAATTGTGTTCAAGCAATGGATCATGTTTGTTTTGATAGCTGATAAACCCAGCTCTAAAAAGTGGCCTACTCGACATCAATTTCATATTAGTGTGCCTATAAAAGCCTTGTTAAAATACACTTGTTCAAGCAGTCTCTCATGGCCCATGACCAATTTGTTGTCTGTATTTTGGTTTTGCAACCCTGCTCAACGACAATTTGGAAACTGCAGGAAGTACTTRTATAAAGTCAGTACAAATGCCATTCATACCAAATCCTAATACTACTTACTGTATATTTATGAAAGAGCTTGATCTAAAATTTTTCTTTGTCTTAGAAAAATGAAAAGCTTGACTCTGACACTAACCAGATCAGTTGATCTGCACGAGTACAAGAGCGGCTGCAGCAGTAGCTGGCCACACACCCTTGCAAATCTGTCATTGGTCTTTCCAACTTCTTAAAGAATGCCAAGAAGCTTTCCTATGACTTCTGCTGTCTCCTATTCCCCTCAGCCATTGTTATGCTTTGTACACAGCATAATATTGAAGGGGTAGAACATTTCTATCCGCAGGAATTAATTTGTATATTTTTCTGGTTTTTAGATGTTTTTGTCAGTGCTGCTTGCTTTGGTGTTTTGTGTGATCACTTGCTCTGGGTAATGCAACTGGGATAATGTGCTCACGTGGCGTAGGTCATCGTGTCCCGGTGAGCCACGCTGGCRTAGGGCAGCTCACCTTCCTTTTCAGAAACGTTTGGTGCCATCAGAGCTGCTGGAAATATTGCAGAATTCTGATCTTTTGTAACAAGCTGTAAAAAMACTTTTCTGTGGGCTGCCAGTTGGACCGAGGGGTTTCTAGGAGCTGTAACCCTTCTGTTGCACAGTGTGTTTAACAAAGATGTTTCTGTTTGTTCATTGTACTTGCTGCTGTAGGGAATCTTCTGTGGATACTTTCATCTGATATTTCTGCTGTATTCTTGATGACATAGGTCATTAGTCTGATCTAGCTTGTTGCATGACTGAAATTGAATCCCTTTTATTTTTAGAGATGCATCTTAAATAGCGCAGTTTCAAAAACTTTACTATGCAATGCTTCATGTTTTGGCTTTACGCTTTTATTCCAASTAGAGGATAAGAAACAGTGGAGCAGTTGAGAAAGGTATGATAAATAACTAATGAAAAGAGTCTACAGCTGTAAAAATGAGTCTGCTCGATCTAGCAGTTCCCAGGAAGGACATTGATAGAGTTTTTTTTGTTGTTGTTTTTTTTGGGGTTTTTTTTTTTTTTTTTTTGAGCTGGTGTAAGCAGCTGGTAGCTGTAGGAGGTTGCTAAGAATGAAGAGCATCATGCAGAGGTCTCTAAGCAGGCTAAATCTGGGACTGATTTTGGAGGCTGGGGGACTGCTTCTGCAGGGCTGGTCTATCGCACTGATACCGCTTTGGAGCTAAGTGTGGTTCTGCGCTATTTTATGTGGATACAACAGCTCTTTAGGTCTTTATATAGGTCTTTGTATGCTCCTTGAATGATAGGTTTTTCAGGCCCTCAAGTCTAAGCTCATCTCGCAAAGGAATAGACATTGTGATACTGAACTCTGAGAACATTTCTGCTACTAAAGGTAGAAAAGGAAGAAAGTCTAATAATTCATCTTTATTTTTCCTACCTTTCCACTTTCCTTTATAAATAGATACTGATGTTCACCAAGGACAACAGTTAAGTTTTTGGAACAACTTATCAGGAAATATAGTACTTTTGCTGCAAGATACAAATTTCAGATCAAGACCAAATATCAGTCTGAGTATCGGTTCTCATTCAATCAGAAGTCATTGTCCTTGTGTCCATCTGAAACTTCTCTTGCTGCCTTTTTGCAAGGCTGGATAATTGCGACCAGCATGAATAGACAGAGCTCTGAAATGCAAAGTGATTTCTGAGCATTTTGTGGTACTGTTATAGTTGCATCTGTCCAAAACAAATTCTGTTTTGTGACTAAGTTTGTTACAAATTCGATCTTATTCAGGTTTCATATTTCTGATTCTGAATCTTTCATTCATTTCTATTTTGTAGAAACATCACTCATGAGTTGTTTGTAGAAATCTTTGTGCAGCAATAAAACTTAAGCATAAGTTTTCTCATAAGGGAAAAAGTAGCAATTTACCCAGTTTCTGCCATGTRTTACTGTGTCTCACTGTGCAACTTGTGCAACAGCACTTTTTCTCATTGTTTTGTTCTGCCTRCTGAACAAGATGGATATGTACACTCTTGACCTCTTGATGAAGTATTTCTAAAATGTGGAGGGTGTCCTCTGTCAGCTGTTTAACCAGTTAAAGCCCTGAAATTTTAAGCTTGTTGCCTCTGTTTGTGTCAGTCTATTAGAAAGATACCTCCAAATGATATTTTATRCATCTTACTGATGTCTGTGTACAGATCTGACATTTTTAGATCTGTATGTTTGCTTTGTTGTGTTGAATTGTGTRTTCAGGCACAAATCACAGTTCAAACTCAAGATAGTCTTAATCACTGTAAAAAAATTAAGATTTTTTATGTTCTTTAGATGTTCCTGTCAATGCACATTATCTAACAGCAATAGAGAGGTGCTTTTGGACCATTCTTGTCTTTGCTTGAAAAGMCTATGTTTTCTTCAGAATCACAGAGATCATAAAGCTTTTGCTCTAGCCRTAGGAAAGCTAAGAAACAAGAAATGCTTAATGGTTTCCTAGAATTATTCTGTGTTTCTGTAGCAATGAAATGCGTGACAGTTATGCCATSCTGAAAGATTCTGAATGAGCCATCTGAAAGTGAAATACTAATTCACCAAATCTCTTACCTTGCCTTTCTATTCTAAGATTCCTTAAGYAGGGAACAACCAACAATAAAGTCCTATGCAAACAAATACTACAAGATGTGGAAGTAGGACAAAAATGTCTGTAAGTGGCATAGCTTCTGTAATTAAAAAAATAGTAACTGGATACCTGGTAATTTTTTTAACCTCTAAGAATTAGCAAATACCTCTTGCTGCTTTTAGTTTCATTTTGGTTTACTTTCTTCATGCACRGGCTGATGAGTAAAGTGATAGACTCTTAAAAAATGGATTTATGAAACTGCCAATATAAATGTATGAAAAAAGTATAAACCAAATTTTGGTCTCACCTGTCACTTGAGTATTGCTGAAGATCGGTGTAGGAGACACTTGAGAACTTATGCTGACCCATTAGGAGATGCACCGTAAGGCCCCTGCGTGCATGGAGACATTGTCTCTGATTAATAGACCTACTGTGACTGTGGCATATCTGTGTTGCTGAGTAACTTTTTCTGAGTGCTAGACACTTGAATTTAATATTTGCCACTTCAACAGGAGGAAAAAGCTGAAGATTGAGATGATGCTTTTCTCAGTGAGTGCTGTGGAAAGGGCTATGAAACACTAATTCAATACATATTTTATTTTGTATGTGCCTTAAAAAGAGGACTCTGGYTTTAACCCGTTAGAGTATGTGTGGGCAGAGCTGCTGACCTAGCACCTGGGAGGGCAATCTCCCTTACTGCGTGTGGACAAATTGTACCTGCGTTTTCTGGCTCATCCTTGGGTAGCCCGTGGTAGCCAGCATCGGGTCACTCCTGGAAAACCCATCACCTTTTTACTTTAGAAGAATCTTCCCATAAGTTTTCAAAAAAAATAAAAAAACAAGCTCCAAAACTGAAAAGAAAACAAGCTCAGAACTCAAAATCGGGCAACTGCACTTAAGTGCTTCTCTCTGCTCTTCTGAAGCTTATTACTATCCATCGCCGGCTCTACCGCGTGAGGCCTCTGAGAAGACCGTTTCGARAGGGCTGCCGTTAAAACCCGAAAAGGTACTATTTTCGCGATTCCGTGTGAGAGAACGGTGGAAATAGCTCAGTGGTTTGACTGCCACCTACCGCTCGCTGTTTATCACACCAGACACGGCTTAGCTTCTGCACTAGTAAGGATCATATCTTGTGTCAAATTTGAAGGAAAACCTTCACGCGCACACTTTTAAAGCTGGTTGGAGGCTATTCCTGAGTTTTCGAATATTAAATGTTCATAGTGGCTTGTGACCTGTGAGTTTCCAGTATAATAGATGTCGAAGAACTTGACGTGCTCAGTGTTCTGTCCAGAGCTGGTAAAACGTTGTGGAAGTTTCACATCTGAATTTCAAAATCCCTGAATTTAAACAAAGAATGCTTGATTTAGAAGAGTCTTGGAGCTTAAACTGGCATAYGTGGTTTTTCATCGTTTCTTAGTTGTGTAGTAATTTTCTGGAGGGTGCTGTCTGCTAGCTCTCCTTCCAGCCCAGCGTTAACCCCGGTGAAGGAGAGTGCAGAGGAGCTGCCTCCCAAACGCCCTCTGCTTTTTGCTTCAGAAAGGCCCCATCCTGCACAGCCCAGAGTCGCCCTCTGGACCAGCGGGCTCGCGGGGAACGGCTGCTGCTGTCTCACGCGGTAGCCGTGCAACCTGAGATCTTGAATGTGACAGCACCGTTCAGGCTATTTTCATGTCAATATTTCTGAAAAAAAATTAATAGCAATAATCATGCCTGCAGCCTTGTGCTGTTATTTTATGGACTTGTCCTGAGCTGTTGTTGTCACTTGTCTCGTGCTGTAAAGGAATTGTAATGGATACTGAACAAAAACACCGGGAAAACACATTTAGCATGATATAAATGACAAATATGAGGAGAAAACTGTATTGCCATGTTAGTACTTACTAATGATATCAAAATAGGAGATAAGCACTTTTCACTTTAAATATACCCTGATGTTTTAAATATAGCCACTATAAACTCTGTGTAAGGGGAGCTTTTAGCACAATATTTTTTTCTGATAATSAGTATAGTTATCTCTGGGATTTCATTTACAACAACCCTTCTCGCTCTTGAAGGGTGAGAGTTGGGAGATGGACTTAATTACTACGAAAGCCTTTTGTCCTGTGCAAAAACCCCAAAGCTCATCCTCCCTACGTTTACACAGGAGAACTTCTRCAGTGCTGGTGGAAAGTAAAGGGATGTTAAACCACTACTCACAAAGTTCAATCTAAGCACTATAGGCTATTCCAGAAAAAGAAAAACCTATTTAAAGTATCCAGAAGAATTAACTGTTAGGTGCCACCTATGAAGACATAAGTATTCCTTGTAGCACTTTCATCCAACCAGGTAACAGGAAACATAATTCCTACTATTTAGGAGGCCAATTGAATTAGGCAAATGGTAAGACATATGGAGTGAGCTATTTATAACTTATTCCAGGCTTAAACTTCCACTAAATAGATTTCTTGTGGAAAAAATGTCAAATATGCAGCACCTTTTGTAATAATTATGATCTGTCTGAGGGCTTTTCAAGAACCAAAAAAATACAAATAACATCTGTTGAATTTAGTTCAGTGAGTAACTTGGCCAGCTGTATCCATAACTTCGGGAAAGCATTACCTTTTGGAGTCCATCTGAAGCTAAATGCTCTTTTAAAATTTAAGGGAAAATGCTTTTGGTTAGGTAAYATCAATTTACCATTGAACTGATAACTTCACCCCTCTGATAGGGTTAGTGAGAAAAATTGGTAACCTTTAAAATTTAATTTAGACAAATAACACTTGAAGATCTTCTRTCTTACTAAATTTTGAAGATGCAAAACATCTGTGAAACTGAAGTATTTTACCCTGCTTAGGTAACCAATAACTTAYATGCTGGTACTAAGAAAGCATATGGAATGTACCCAAAAGAAGTATACTGGGCAAATGGTTAAAGATATTTTGAATTTACCCTGTGTTTTTTATTGTATGAAATGCAAACATAACTGAAGAAAACACAGTTGATCAAATTGTATTGAATATTTTTTGGCAGTATTGAGCTGTTGATTGTTTTATTGCACCCAGAGCTGTGCTAGGCCCCTCCTGTTGCAGATAAATGAAAGCTTGCAAGAAGCTCACAATTTAATTTCATATATGACAAAAAGCGGAGGCGGAACAGGGTGCTTGGGGAGCCAAAGGATGGGAAGAGGATGGGATGCATTAGCTGGTGCTCATGGTTATTCAGCAAAGCCAGGCCACCCTGGCTGAACAGGTATTTGGGGGTGTGCAGGCGTTGATGTGTRAAAGGCTGCAGGTGGCTCCTGGAGATGGGGCAGCAGAGATGGGTTGGAAAGGGCAGGATGTGGCCCCCGACACCAGTTGTGGGGGGGCAGCCTGCACTGGGAGCTTTGCCTGCAGCAAGGCCGGTAGGATGGGGGCCCCGCGGCGTCGCGGGCGGGTCGGGGYGTGGAGCCGCCGGGGCGGATTCGGGGCTGGCTGCGCGGCTCRTGGGCGAGCTGCACCTTCTGCTCCCGGCCGGGGGTCCGAGGAAGCCCCTGCGGCTGAATTGCCCAGCAGCAGCATAACGGCAAAACTGGCACTCAGCTGATAGCTGTAACCTCATTTACGTCGACTCTGATGGAACTCATCATGTTATAAAGCAGTATTAATAACATGTTAATTAAACTACTAAATTCCATCAAATGCTGAAGYGCAGGCTGGTGCTTCAGTCCACTAAGACAATGTTTACTTGCAAGCTAAATTAAAAAAGTGTTTACTTAAAATTGGTAAAACTGAAAGAATAAAATTAAGTTGACCTTTYGATAGATGTCTGTTTATTGATTTAAATTCACCTTTTTGTGAACAATGTCGAAGAGGTCTGTTAGAATAGAAGCATGTATAATAACACGAGATAAACAATTTTTATTTCTTTGTGTGTCATTATAGAGAGATTGAAGCAAGCTTCACCTAAGTGTAGTGATGCAAAAAAAAAAAAGTATCCAGTCTGGATGTGCAAAAGCAGAGGAAAACAAGAGCTTCATATTAAAGTGCCTTCTAGGTAGCTGACATGACGCATCTAGTCAGACGTAAATAATGACAGACGGAAACTATCATGAGGTCTGTGAAGCATCAACATGCTGCCATCATTTTCGTTCTAACCTTGCCTTGCTAGCAGCTCTCAGACTTACAGGCTGAGAGATCATTTAAAAAGCAAATCCTAATGATGCTGCCCACTGTAACAACAGCCAGCAAGATTGGCATCAATTTAGCTCGGTTTAGAAACTCAGCCTCGCAGCCGTTGTGGGCTCCTGACACCCAAAATGCGCCCGTGTCTCCCCTCCCAGCTCCCCATGGCTCCTGGGTGTCTTGGGGAAAATGATCCACCTGTGTGGGCAAGGAGGAGGGGAAAAAGCATCTCTGCTTTTTCACCTGCATCCTGGTAGATAAGCCCTTTGATTAGTTCCTGCATTTGCTGACTTTATTTGGGTATAGGATACCTGGACTATATATATATAATATATGTGTGTGTGTATATATGTAATGTGTGTATTTCACTTGCACTATGTATGCACAGGATAGCAGAGTAAGTAACATCCCAGTATCCCTGAAGCTTCAGCTGAGCGATGTTATGGTTCAGATAAACACATCTGTACATGGCTGCCATAATCAATGTGGAATGGCAGAGCAATTTTGCAGATGCAACTCAGGAAGAAAACAAAATAAAACAAAATTCTCACAATGGTTATCTGTCTTGTCCAGCTCAATAGGCTATTTGCCAAAGCAACCTACAATAAAACAGTCGCACATTTTATTTAAGCCAGGGACTACTTTGGAAGCCACTGAGAAGCAAAGCTGATGTGCAATAACATAATGGCATTATCACTTTGCAAATCAGCATGTGGCTTTGGTTGGGTGCTGGAAGGGCACAAGGGCTCAGAGAGACAGATGACAACATGAAAAAAACAAGTAGATCAGACTGCTTGTTTTTTATTGTAAACATTATTTTCATATACAACAATGAATTTCRTTGTTTGGTAAGCCTGACCCCAGACTGTATAAGTGTGCTCTCATTGTATGTAAATTAAAACAAGACTGAAAAAAAAAATCCTGCCCAGTCCTCCCCCATCTGAAGGCTATTTACGCTTCACAGATCTTTCCAGTACTTTAAACACAACTAAGCTGCTATCTCAGGTAAAGAAGATGCTATTTTTTTCATGGAAGCATTTTAAGATTCCCCTCCACCCCAACACATGCTTCTGAATGCTCTAAATACTAATGCAGAAATCGTGACTCTCAAAGTAAATAGATGGCACTTAATTATGCTGGTGATGTCAGGTACTGTATAGGTTGATTTCCCAAGGCATAAGTGAAAAATGTACTATTTGGTCTTAAATTTAGACTTAATAAATAGCTAATTTAGGATCTTGTTCTATATGCAAGGATATAATCACAAGGCATTCATTTTTAAAAGGTTTCATTTATTCTTGTGAGCTTAATTATTGCAAGGAAACTGTGAGCAATTTGTTTTTTTACCAGTGTCTGATTTCTGAGAATGGTTATTAAATATTAAATGGATGCATAATTCAGGCAATTAAGAAAGTAATCACACAAAGTAATGTAATGGAAGTTAATTATTACTGCATAAGCAAATAGTTCATTAATGCTAGTAGTTGCTATGGCTGCATTCTTAATGCATGCAGAACTGAAGCATGAATCCTCTGTGTATTTGAAGAGGTACTAGAAGTATGGTACTGCAGAAAGTGCTCCTAATGAAAATCACAGGCAAATAAGGTCATATTGACCCCTGACTTGTCTGAGTACTGAAGGATCATCATTACTTGAGAGTTTTTTTTTTTTTTTAATATAAAAAGGCTGCTTTAGATGCTTCTCTCTTCTGTTTGTAATACAATTCATGGTTTAAATCAAGGAAGAAGTTGGGGAATTCAGCTTGTTTAAAGGAAAAAAAAAACCCACAAATCCTGCTTCCCCTGTTAAAATCCTACCCAGTGGTGTTCCTCTTGTTAAAAGGCTATAAAATCATTATATGTAGCTTAAAAGGGTTGTACAATTTTTCAGTRCAAAAGCATAATAGCTGACAACCACCCTTGTTAGATTCTGTTCTTCAACTGGAGCAAAACCTGACATTTCTTGCTAACACTATTTCCCTAAAGCATAACACTTCATAAAGACTATTTTAAGTCAAAAGACACTCCTGCAGTCACATTCAGCCCGGTACATTGTGATGCAGTGATATTAACCTTGCAGCCATATGGCTCTGTTGAGAATGGGAGTATCCGTTACCTAGGGATGATTGCTGCAAAATGGCAATGAGGGTCTTGCTGCAGCTTTGAAAGGCGTGAAGGGATAGCAGGGCTGTTGGTTCCCTTCATTTGGGGGGCTTGAGAGATGAGCAGAATAAGACTTGTCCATTTTCAACTATTTGRGTTTTTAATTACAAAAGTGGAGGGGGAAAAAGAAGCCAGATCTGTTCATGTGAGCAGTGGCTGCTGTGTTGGACAACTGGTAGCTGAATCTTGCTAACCGCAGTGGCTAGCAGCATCCCTGAGTCTGCCAGCTGCTGGTTCTTGCTTACTCCTCGCTTGCTCTCTGAAATGGGAGTCAAGCTAGATAGAGAGAGCAGATTTTTGTCTCTGGGATTAAGCAACAAGTGCGATTAGACTACAAACACTGTTCTGCACTGCCTGAGACATTGTCTACAGCCCTGAAGGGCCATCTGAGAACTGAGGGCACTGAGGTGCACCACTTTTAGTCATAGGCTCTCCTTATTTCGGTGCATGTCGCGTAAGGAAAGGAAGCTGCAGGAGCCAGCCATTGCTAGCTCAGTGCTTGCTGAAGTTTCTGGAGAAACCCTAAAATGCTTCCTGCTCCCTATGTGTTTAGGACTTGAGCGCTCTGGAGAACCCAAGGAGGGGGAGGGAAAGCATCATGGTGGCAGCTCCTCAGTGTGCTCTGTCATCTTTCCAAGGAGTTGGATCAATCAGTTGGAATAATGATATAATRAATCTTAGAAATACAAGCCTTTTCAACCTCTGTAATAGTCTGGGGAGGAAGAGAGATTATTCCTTGGGACTGAAAATTCATGCGTGCACAGAGTGGCATTTCTTTAGTTTAGGACTACAGGTTTTGTAAAACTGCTCTTTATTTTGAAATTGTTAATGCTGTTTCAGAATGGAAACAAATGTTGAAGTATAGGAAATYCCTATGGGACAGAAATTGTCTTTTACCAGCTCTAATAACCAGCAACGCAACAGCATGAGCAGTCAATCAAACAGGAACTGAGCGAGCGCAGCCCCGGGAAGGTTCCTTTCATCCCTCCTTTATTTGCGGCGCGTACCCTGAGTCCTTTCGTGAGCCCTAGTAAACGCGCAGCTTTTGCCCAGCGTCTGGGGCCGCAGGAGGTTCAGGCCGCTTTGGCGCAAGTGTGGGGGAAYGAACACCAGACTTGCACGGGCCTCGCAGGCAGCACCTTGCGCAGCCCTTTCCGCCCCGGCCGGGAGGTGAAAGCCGGGGGAGCGCGCTGAGCGCTCGGCAGCGACGCGAGGTCGGCCTGGTCTGACGTGACGCAGGTGAATACCTGAATACGGAGGTTTTCTCTGAAAGGAAATTTGCTTATTCTGTACTCAGGGACATGCATAAATTATTCCAGTGAGATCACAAAGCAAAGATTTGAAAAATCTTTTTGAAAATCAGCACTAAAAGGGCAAAGATTTGATTAAAAAAAAAAAGTATGATCTTCTGGAACAGAAGAATTCATTATACGGAATGCAAAATTTACCGTATAATATTTTCAACAATACTCATAGCCTATGTTTTTCTAATCAAGCAGCTACAATTTCAGATACACATTTTTAAATTTCAATTTCTGTGGCACATATTACAGAATCTTCCCTCCAAGCTTTCYTTTAACCCCACAATACTGATGTCAAACACTTTTCTTTATTAAAACAGCTGGTCTTCCTATGAAGTAATTTAAATCCTGCTAATGATTTTAATGATTTAATGCAGATGTTTGGTTTTCATTTAGTGTTTAAATGCTTCATGAYAAAATCTCWCATCCTATAGTCAAATTTCAGTTCATGTGAAGTTCTCTAATTGCCTGAATTAGAGCTATGTAGGTACCCTTTAATTATGATTTCTTTTTGAATCTTTAGTGTTCTGTTGCATGCTTTTCAGTTGCATGGGGATCTACCATCAGGACTGACAGTTATGCAGTGATGAGGACAAGGTTGGACAAGGTCTTTCTGAACGGAGAGAAGTGTCTAGGTCATGGCAAAAACTTGGCGCTTGGGTATCTATGAGGCTCTTTGATCACGTACCATTTGGCAATAAGGACTCAGGATTACCTCCACCTAGTAATGTATACTAATTTTTAAATACTTTTGCCAACTTCATTTGGGAAATGGAGTATATTTAAACTGTGCAGTGTGGCACGGGTCACGTGGCCTTTTTTAAAGGCCATAGAACTAATAGGCCTTTGAGTATTAAATTTTAACTTTTAGCTGGAGTAATCAAATCAAAATCTTAGAAATAATTGAGCCAAGTTTGCTTACCTTGCCACAGAATTCACCAACTAAAGCGAACAAAATTCTTAGTAAGTAGAATCTCTGGGAAAGACCGAAAAATCAATGGAAGTAAATGAGAGCAGTTCTGCTGTTAGTGGAGTTGCAATGAGGTAGTTTGCTGGTGAACTTCTCCAATGGCAGACGCGCATACTTACTCCTCCCTCCTCCTCTCTGGGTCAATTCCCTACTCTTTTAAGTTTAYACACCTAATACAATTAAAAGTTGTACTTATATAACTCTATGGTTCTAAAATACAGCTTCTTGGTTAAAACCAAGAGCATACATAAGGATCAGCATAGAAATAACAGCTTACTGGAATCMGAAAAGTCAAAAATACTTAAAAGCTTGACTATTTCTAAAATCTTTACGCTGAGAGAATTGACTAGCAGCAGAGACTTGCTTTGGAGAAAAGTACCTTTTTTTGGTCTCCTGAAGCCCTGTTTGGTGTCGCACTAGCAGCGTGCCTGCCTTATGCAAATTGTTTAAGCGTGACAGGTATTCCTCCAGTCAGAGGGCAGGGTAGGTTGGAGTGCTTGCGTGGGAGAGGTAGGGCACAGCCACAATTTCCTAGATCTCTATAAGCAGTTATAAACAGATGCGGAGCCATAAAAATATTTTATCTGGAAACTGATCTGCAATGCAACTGATCTGGATGCTGCAGTATCAGAGGGAAGGCAAGGCTGGCTGAGCTGAGAAACAGGCTGGCAAAGCCAAATTATTCTGGAGGAAAACAATTTATGCTGCGGTCAATTTCTAAAATAACACCACTGAAMTTCTTCTTGCTAGTGAAGCTAATTTCCTCTGAACCCGGAATTTGGGATGCCTTTTAAAATAGCATGTGGAGAGTTTGAAAAGACCAAATCAAAGCATTTCAGAGAACATTGTATGTGTGAAAAATGCCAGACTGATCGTAAGGGACTCTGATGACCTCAGTTTATCTGCAAAGTTGATACAGCTGATATAAGAACAGTTCCTCACARCCTGACTCACGTGCATCAACCCTAACTTACAGGGTCTATTAATAGACTGACARGCCAAGCTGAATGTGTTTATCTAGGCTTTTAGGTGAGAAGAAAAACCAGATATGCCACCTGTGGCAGTGATTTATGAAATAGAAAGAGATCTATTGTTCCAATGACCATAATGAAATTGCACATTAACTCAAATTAACCTACAAACTAGGTTGTTACCAGGCGTGTTTGCCCTCGCTGTCACTTGGAGTTAATATGTGTGGAGATAGTCCTTTTCTACTAATGGAAAATGGAGCCTGCTTTCCCAAATCCTTGTATCTTTTGGGATGATGAGTGGGGAGAAGGGAAAAGAATACTTCTCCATTGATTAATGTCCTATCTAGGGAAAGTGAGAAGAAAAAATAATTCATTTTTGTGAGAATTTGGGAATGCTGTTTTTGATATCAAAAAAGGGTAAGAAAAAGATATTCTAAATAGAAACTTGGGATGAAATTAGTGAATGAGCTGAGAAAGAACTGGGGAAAAATATTCTAAGAGGAGATTCAAGAGCAATAGGAAGTCTACTGATACTCCTGTAAAGGTGTCCGGTGATGTCATTTGGTGAAGGRGGATGAGTTCTTCATGTTTTCAGGAGAGGTTGCTGCAGGGATGATACTTAGATTTCTTAGCTTAAAAATAAAAAAATCTAAAAAATAAAATTCATTGTTTGAAAGAGTTTAAGAGATCACAAGAGACTATCTTGTGTGTTGGCTTAACCCACAGCTGGATCTGCATTATCTGGAATAGGTCATTTCCGACGGGGTAGTGAGGGGTTTGAGGTGTGTGTGTGTGGGGGAGTGTTTAGCCTATTTTAAAACCCTCTGAAGATTCCCTTTAGTGTCTTGGAGAGAACTAAAGCCAACCACAGTCTTAGTGTGCTCTGGGATCAAGGAGGAGGTTTAACTAGAAAAATAAAAAAAGTAAATGTAGAGCTCCAAGATTTTTCATCCACAGAGGAAAAAATTCAGTACCTGCAAGTACCCATGTGAGAACAGCTCAGTAAGCTGGGACACATGCCCAGATTACAGAATCCTACCACCCTAATTTGAGATGCATTCCATTAAAGTTCTGGCAACATCTAAGTGTTTAATTTTAATCACAGAAATTAAATATTCAAAGAAAAATGCACACTGAAATTTACCTGTCTACCTTTCCTATAAGTTTGTCCATCTCTAGGCTCAGACCAAGCAGAACAAACTTAAATGCTCCAGGAGATGTTTGAGGTGGGAACAGCTCCTGGCTGTCGTCTTTTCCGTAGTGGGAATGTCTCTTACTCTGTTTCCCAGGTATAGCTTGATGGGGCAGGAAAGACTTGTAACTTCTGTATCCTGGAGTCAGAATCTTCTCAGGAAATAGTTTAGGCATTTTTCCCTTTAAYTAGCTCTAACAAGTTACTGTGGCGTGACTTATTTTGAGTGATTCTTCCTTGTTTCCCCAACAGTCTTGTTGATTTAACTCAGTATAGTCATACAATAAACATTTCAATAACCAGGTCAACATACAGTATTCATAAATTCTTGCAGAGCAGCTCTACATCCATCATGCAGTATAGTAAAGGTTGAACATCACGGTCTTATCCTATTTTTCATTTTCCTTAAGCATATGCACATACTTTCTCAAATCATACCCAGCGGTATTCATAGATTCTGGGAGGCTGTCATGAAATGCAGAGGCAAAAAGCGTACCTATAATTGTAGAGACTTTGCTAACCGAGATAACAAGAAGTTGTTGCAATTTCAAGTATTTCTTCAAGTTTTGGATGGTGAAATTTTCTCTTTGGTCATTTAAACCTAGATGTAGCGAATGTCCGATGATTGGCTTTGTCTGCATAGTCACAGTGGTGTCTTCTATTGCCAGTTGTCTTGCAGTATGTGTTCAGTTTACRTTTGTTCTCCTTGTGGTAGGTGTTCTAAATACCTACTGGAAATCCTAATGAGCCACARCCTAAGTCTTTACAAGAGGTTGTTATAAATAGAAGATGAGACTAGAGTTTAGCGCTTGTACAAAGGGTGAAGAAAGTCATACTTGTGATGGTTCAGGATCAGTCGCTTATTCTTTATACAGTTTTTTTTTTAATAATTATTCTTGATCAAAGCTCAACATCTTAACCAGGTCGGTCAGTGGCTTGCTTTCTGGCATGTATTTTCCTTCATCCAGAGAACTGTCCTGCTCTTTTGAGAATACTGAGGCATCCTAGAAGGAGACGGACATCAATTACGAAGCATGCAAGCTTGTCTCGTGGTGTGGAGGTTAGGAAGGTCGTGGCCATTAGTCAGCTCCCGGTTTTCTGTAACTTGCCTTACAGCCAAAGGCCAGTCATCCCTCTGTATAGGCTAGCACGTGTGCCAGCACTGTCAAAAGACACTGTGCRACAGGGAGATGGAGGTGATATTGCAGAGCGGTGCTTTGAGAGAGGAAGTGAGGAGGAAGGACGAATGTTAGCAGGCCTGTGACAGGCAGGGCAGGTTCCATTCCTCCTCCTTCACCCCCATCTCTGGCTCTAGCTGTTGGTAGCTGTTATGGCACCACAAATTTTCTGGTGAATTAAAGGGTGGTGCAGCTGCAGGAGCCCTGAACAGCTTGCGGCCTCAGTGCAGGCATTGATTATCTCTGCCTTAACCATCACGCATCATTTTAGTCGATGGAATTGCGATAGGGAATTCAAAGGAACGYAGATGTAAAACAGTGTACAAAAGTACACGCAAGCGCAAAGAAAAATGCTAAAGACAAGTGAAGTGAACCTGTCAGTTGATTGCCGCTTGGGTACTTGTAGGTTTCTGGAGAGGCTGTAATGGTGTGTTTGCATTTGTGTGGTGGAAGGAAAAGCATGGCTGTAGATATTTAGATGTTCATCTTGCATCTGAATTAGCTTTATATCTACTACCTCAGCCTCATACTTCAAAATCAGTTAATGGAGTAATAGGAGKTAGGCCTATGCTGGATAATCATCATTTCACATTTAGTGTCTCTATTTCAAATACAACCCAAAATGTCTTGAGAGTACCCTGTTGATAAATGAAGAATAACCAGAAGCTTTCACTCTTATTTATTGCTTACTGCCAACAATATACTTAGTGCTGTATTACAAATACCCAAAATGAAGGCAGCTCTAATGCAGAAAAGCATAGTCTAAAAAAGAAAAATAAAGATAAGGGAGCAGTTGAACACCAGAGGATAACCTATTAATTTTTTTTAGGTGTGGTTGTTTACGCGCGTGTGTGTGTTTTTTGTTTGGTGTATTTTTTTTGTTTTGTTTTGTTTTGTTTCAATCCCAATTTTGCCTATGTAAGCCTCACAGCAGGAGGCAACTGCTTTGGTTCGACCTGGGAGTTGCTGTGCTTGTCAGGGCAATGTAACTCTTTGCAGAACCAGGTATCTATAATGTTCCGCTGAGCTTTGATATTTAACGTCAAGTAACTTCAGATAGAGAAACACAGAGAAGCTGCTGACCTTTATAGGGACAAAACCTCTATTTTGCAGTCACCGGACTGCCYACGCTTTGAATGAAGTGTTTTGGGTGTACTGCCGGGAGCCTCGGCAGCGCGTGGCTTGTGCGCTGCCTGCGGGGGCCCGTGCGATGCCCAGGTGGTGCTGTCCTGCCAGGAGAGTGCTGCAATGACACGAGTAGTTCTGCGTCRTGCTAGCATAGGATGGTTAAGTACTCCTTGCCTGGAGTAATCTGAGAGGTGCAATATCTTGAAAGGCACTTCAGGACTTTTGCTTGCATATGCAAGTCAGTTAACAGCTTTCCTTGAGGTTTAAGAGGTGGTTTGTCTGTCGTGTAGATATAGCACTGTAATTTCTCATAAATGTTATTTTCTAAATCCAGAACTCATCATTAAACTTATAAAAGTTCATTCCAATGTTTGCCCCTGAACTGAAATCCTGATGRGTTGCCAAGACTTGTTTAGTAAAATGCTCTGGAGAAAATCCTCAGGAGTATGAGATCTGTGCACMCTGACTCCCATCTTTTATTTCAGTAAAAATATAAAAGCTTTGTCAATGCATCTAATGTTATACTCCGTTACAAAACTAAAAATAAAACACTATTTCCCCACTCTTCAGTCCCAGCCAATATAAGAGCCCCCTTTCTGGCATCACTTCCTTTCCCAAACCAGTACAACTTTATAGCTGTGGCACCTAGCAGCCATGAAATTAGTCTAGGGTTATTTCATACAAAGGAAAAAACTAGCTAAGCTAGCTGCTACATAATATTTTTATTAATGCAATATAAATAAGTAGCTGTTGTAAACCAAGTTATTTGTGACTTCTCCTAATACAAATTTGAATTGTAACTTCATATTCTAAAAAGGAAACTTAAAACTTTTTACAAATACTCTAGTGGAAAAGTAGATTTCTTTTCTTTTTCTTTTTTCTTTTTTTTTTTTTTGTGGGGAGAGGAGGGAATCCTTTATGTACTAGGACGTTGCTCTAAATTTTGGAGCCTACTAAAATACATTGAGAACATATATTGCCAGTTAAGATCTATAAAGTTTGCCTAAGCTTTGCAGAAATGTTGAATATTTGTGCCTTAAACTGCTAAAACTTTCTTGTGTGTCAGGCTACGTTCTTTCAGCTGGTCTAATTAGTATACTTTGCAGCACCACACAATGTCAGTGCTCGCTGATTCTAATACACGGGACAATAAAACCATACTTGTAGTTTTTATTTAGAGGCTCTGTTTACAGCTTGTTTATGTGYGGGTTATGTGTAATTAACTTAGTCTTACTACAGCTAATACAATATCATTGAATATTTCCTTCCTCAGCGTAATACAAAAGAGCTTTGTAACTTGAATGTGCAAGGCAAATTAAAGGGGAAACAGGAATTCTTCAGTTTTCGCTATGCATTTTTTTAAGCCTTACTGAAGCCAGTGACATTTTAAAGTTGTTATAAAGATAAACCTGTGAACGGGATACGTAAAATATGAAAAGTTGTATGCCTGATTACTAATGTTCAAGGACTAAGTTGACAGGGTCATTCAGAAATTATGTACTGTGCACACAAGTGCCAAGGAGAAATGGTAAAGATGCAGAAAAAAAGGCAAAGAATTTGTATTTTCAATTAACACTTCAGTTTCAAGAAGTCAAGCTTGCRCATACCAGCGCAAAATTTTCTTCCTAGTTTCAGCTTGCTAAGCTCAGACCATAAATGAGGACATGCATTTGATACCTTGATGCAGGCATTTTAGTTTACTAAAACCACATGGATGGTTATTCCATGTGATTATGCCCAGTCCCAGGCCTCCAAATGTACTTGTATTTTCTCCTTGAAAGAGCATCCTACCTGTCTTGTAATGAAATTATTGCTTGTATTTCAATAGTCTCGCAGAATACAGGGGGGAAAAAGTGTCAGGAAGTTTTTCCTGTTTGGATAGCAATCTGAACAGGACAGGCATGTAGAATTTTTTGTCTTTAACATATTAAAATGTTAAATACTAAAATTCTCAAGAGTGAATTAATTCAAATGTTCAGTATCACCTTTAAGGTTATTTTTTAGTTAAAAAGAAGACATGGAATGAAAGCCTGCAGAAAATGGAGGAAATAGCAAGAGAAGTAGGGCTTAATGTCTTGATATGAGCCAGCAGAAGACAAATCTTGCTGATGAGAAACATAGATGTCAGCTGGGAGTCTGAATAGCTAATAACACCTGGGAGAGGAGGAAATTACAATCCAGATCATAAGAGCAGCAGTAGATCAGATGGTCTACAGAGCCACAGTGAGGTAAATGTAGTGCCTGCAATGTGCTGTGTGCCAGGAGAGATGTTATCCTTGAGCAGCACCACACTGGCTCTTTGAACTGGTGCGAGGGAGTGGAATTTTAATTTTTGCCTCAATGACAAACACAGGCCTTGGCTGAAGCGCTGGCGATGCCTTGCCCCTCTTGGCCCTACTCCAGGGCCCAGTGAAATCAAAGGACGATGATTCCTATCGCCTGATGCAAGCTTTGGGTCAGACTCTGCAAAGAACTGGGAAGGAAGCAAGTACGGCTGCTGTAGCCAGCTCTTGGAGTGCTCAGACTAATTCTAAAACTCCATAACCAAGGAGAAATTGAGTTATATGTTACCATTGCTACTTAGGGATAATTATAAATCCCTGCAAAGACAATAAGCGTGGAAGTCTCTACACATGCTGTCTGGGACATTCCTAGGCAGGAGAGAGAACTTGGCGCCATTTTTATAGTTATGCCTGTTAAGATTTAATAGATGGAAAGTTTCATTAGTGAACTGTGTTGCAATTAACTTGAAGGAGGTTGTAGCCTACTGTATGCAGTCCTTGCTCAGAGAAAGTTGTTTACATTTCCTTTTGCTAATAATTTATTGGCTTTTCAGCACTTGAATGTTAATGAACAGCAAGGGCCAGAATTTAACAGAAAAACAACAACAACATAACATGATTTTCTCATTACTCTAACAGAAGATAGGGTCAGCTGTATAACTTTTTATTTCTCAGTGAACACACCAGTTGCTGCAAATTCAAGACTGAGTTGACCCAAGGGCAAAGGATAACATGAAAATGTAAATTTAAGGGAACAGTTTTCTGCTCGGTAACATCTGTAATAAGGATTAATGGGGTAGTGACCTGGTTTTCTTTGTCTTTTTACCAGTACACCCTGAGGCCAAATCCTGTTTGCCTCACACAGTACTTTCATTGCAAAAATAGATTAGGATTTAGGCCTCCTCAGTCTTGTGGGTGACCTGCCATGAGAGGCGAGGGACACAGTTCCTATTAACTTTGGAGCTATTGCAGGCTACTTTTTATCCAAAGAGCAGGGAGGTTCCTCTGTTTCTTCCCTTTTTAAGAGGAATATGTGGTAGTATGAAGCTGATTGATGCTCATAGTGACTGAAGATCATGTTCCCTGAAACTCTGGGTCTACTTAAAAAAGAATTATATCRGAGAGAGTCTTCCCTCTTATCACATTGAGGAAGTTGTGCCCTCAGAAACGGCTGCCCCCACACCAGGCAGCAAGGCCACCCCAGTGACATCTGCAGGAGCACTGGTGGGATGGAGCTGGGGCTGTGCCCCTGCTCCSGCCGGTCCCAGCCTCCTGTCCTGAACTGCAGGCTGCTGGTGGTGAAATGTTTGGAAGGCATCTCCCTGCTTTGAGACGCTGTTTTCTGCGGACACTTTGGACCRYGAAGTCCAAGCTGCTTTGAAAAGTYGTTCTCATTGATCTAGGTCCGTTTTTTTCAGATCTGTTGTTGATTTTGGAAAATCTGAAGACATCTATACAAAGATTCTGCAGCGCCAGCAAAATTGAGAAACAGATTAGGTACTTGGCCATGAAGTTACGGTGCCTGGRAAGAATTCCAAGTAATGGTGGTCTAGAGCCCACTAACTGGTGGGCGTCCTGGTCTTGGTTGTACAGATTTTTTTTTTTACTTTTAGCGATATAATGCAGAGCTGACAAACTGATGCTAACGAGTTAAGTTTTGCTGTGCTATGAACTATAGTTGTTGGAGCTCTTTAAGTTTGAATGTTTCTTATAGTCTGTTGGGAAATCTGTGTATGGTGACCAGTGTGTGATGTGTGACTTGTTTTTGGCCTGATCACATAATTTCTAAGTGAAAGAATGAAAATAAGGAGGGTATTATACTCTTTTATGCCAAATTAACCTCCCCATAGAGTACTAAATATCCATCTCTGAAGATGCATCATAAAAAGCCTAAGTATTTTCACTACTACAGTGATATTAGAAGCATTTTATATCTTATTACCAGGATGTAAAATGACTAATCAAGATGTCAAAAAAAAAAAAAAAAAAAAAAAGTGGGGGAGGGATGATTCAAACAAATTTATTCTGTTTTTTAACTGAACTTCATTCATTGTTCTGTTTAAAGCTAGTCAAAGGTTCTTTATAATAAATACATTTTTGGGAGGAAAGATTCATAAAAGCTGAAATATTCTGTAGGAAGAATGGTCTGACTGAGACTTAACCTGGGCAAGGTTTTTAGAGTCAAGGGTGGAAAGAGTTGTCAAAGTGGACCAAAACAAACATACCTATACGGACTGTGTCTAAACACCTGAGAKGAATACATAGGCTTAAATCAGAGCCCTAGTGTGAAAAGTACTATCTCTGCCTTCACATTCTCTTAAGTCCATTCTTGGGACAGCTGTAGTTTATTTCTAAATTTTACATCCCCACCTTGGCCTTTTTTGTCAGGGAAACTTTTATCACACAACCTAAGCTGATAAATTCACTGGATTCTGCTCTGCTTCTGAAGTGACCTCTTGCAGCATGCCTCACTGGTGGGAAGAAGCTGGACAAAGTGCCTTTCCTGGAGGAGTGTCTCTGCCTATCACGCTACAGATGATCTGTTTTGTATTACAAGCTTAAGGGACCAGAGACTGGTTGAGACTCTGCTGTTATAGCCCCAGAGGAGGAACACCCGTCAGCTGGAGCAGAGCCCACTGAGGTAGATGGTTCTTCTCCAATGACTGATTTATGAGAACTGTAAGAGGAGAGGTAGAGATGGGTGCAAGTATCCCTCACGCATCAGTTTATTGCCCAGTCAGTTTAGTGGGAGATTCTCTCTTCCCTTCTCCTTCTCTCATTTTGCTGTAAAAAAAMCCTCTAGATTTGTTTGGGAATGAACAGAAGACAAGCAGAAACAAACAAACAAAAAAAAGACTAGTTCAGTGGACTAGCAGTGTATTAATTCTAAGCACAGGATAACTTTCCTGCAATCCTTGTTTCCCACCCCCTGCAAAATTACTCTTTGTATTTSAGTATGGTAATCCTAGAAAGAATACTTTCAAATGGCTTGAAAGGAATGTCATGCAACCTTTATTAGTTCGTCACTGCAACAGAGACTCCTCCAACTTGCTTTGATTTAGTGACATAACCTGTGGTTAAAAGCTTTAGGCAAGGCCACACACATGCAAACAGTGGTGATTTGGATAATTAATAGGAAAGGCAGAGCCCTGTCTCTTTACAAGGAGGTTAGCAATGATAACCAATTAAAAATGAGCTGTAAAAGGTAAAATCATGTAGATATACGGAATGCAATAGACTAGGTTGCATAAAGCAACATAACAGTTACTAAAAAAAAAAAAAAAGGCAGGGAAGGTATGAAAGCAGAATATCATATCTTTTATGAGTATTCTTTTTAGTTAAATCATCTCTAAAGGTAGAATGGGAGAGAATCTTCGGCTCTTCTGCAAAACAAGTCTAGCTCCATTACACAGCTTGGTGCCCTGAGGAACACAGGATTTGTTCTCCTAGCACATTTAAAAGATCTTAAAKGCATGTGCATGCAGTATCTTCATAGTATGGAAAAAATGTCAAATATTAACCAGGAAAGAACGAAATGCATTAATATTTTGCCCTTTTATGATCTTTTCTGTTTTTTTTAACCTCTGAAGTGCTTGCTCCTGGATTCTGGGACTGACCGATCTCAACCGTGTTCAGGTTGGCCTGGTTTGTTGAGAAGCCACTGCAATGTAAAGATACATTTCTCCTYCTTAAATGACCTTAGCATTACATGTGCACATTGCAGCATGGTAGTTTTAACTTTATAACCATATCCAGACCACAATGGAAATGAAGGGAAAGATGGTGAAGGGAAAATAGTTGTTTGTGAACTTATCCTTTGTGAATGCACACTTGTCTACGTGTGTGCTACTCTGAGCCCTTTCATGAAAATGAGAAAATATATGGAGCAGCATGCAATGCTTGTCTGTCAGAGAAGACATTAGAAAGAATAAAAACACTTTATTAAGGTTTTGTTATTCTAGGTGCACAGGTACCTTACCCCACCCAACAATTCAGTAATATTTACTAATTCTGCARGAACAGATATACCATCCTGGAAACAAATCTGTTCTGTGACCAAGGGAAACTGCCTGACAAACTCTCCTGGATTCACATCCAAGAAGCTGTAGTAACAGTTTGAACTGAATGCAGACTTGTTAGAGCACCACCCCTCTGGCTAATCGTGGGAAGGCTCAGGAGCAGCAGACATCTATCTACTGTTTCTGAAAATCATAATCGGAATGCTTTCATGTGAAGTGAATAGCAATTTCTAAAAACGCAATTTCTAAAAACCTATTACATTTCAATAATTTTTCCCTCTTAGAGCTCAGAGTTCTTACAGATTGCTGTTTWATTTTACTTTTGGTCATTCAGCTCTTTTTTACTTTTTTTGCTGGATGGGGACATTTGGGGAAATGGGGATGTCTATATTGTGCTATTTAACTATTTTTAACWTGCTTTGGCAAAGAAGTAAACCGAAGTCTTAGGGGAAACTTGGTATTTCACTGAGGAAAAATACCAATGACAGCATTATGACCTTGGGAGAAGAAAATGCCTTTGTTCAGCAGAGAGAAACATGACAAAAAGCTKCCAGTTATGTTTTGTTAGAGAAAACATGAAGATAGTTATCAAGTGTTTTTAATAAATCAGAATGATTTCATAATATTTTGAGTATTGGATATTCAGAGTACAGCTTTAAATCTTTGGAATAAGGGGGCTATGCTACATGCTGGCACCATCTAATCTGTCAGATGGTATAATACAGSGGTCTTGGACACTGAGGTTATTAAAGATCCCTAGACTTTCCTCACAAAAAGAATTTTAATCCCACTATTCATGAAAAAGATTTTAGATATTTCTGGAATAACTATATTCTGCTGAAGTAAATTCTTTCTGCAGATTTAATTTTACGTAGTGTTCTTTCATTTCTGTCAACTGTTGTACACTATTGACTGTGTGGTGTCAAAKGGATATTGTGTTAAGCTTTACAGGTAGTCTTATTTCAATAGCTGGTGAAGAACTCAAAGACAAACATATAAGCCATGTGTTTCAAAATATAGTACATAATAGATGAACAAATGAAGAATAGTCCTTACCTTTTCAATCTGTAAGGTGTGCCTGGGTCCACAGTCATGTTTTTGACCATTTTTATACATACATTATTAGCATTATGCAATATTCTTTCTAGATTTGCCAGAGTTCTGTGTCACTTTAAGCACCAATTAGTCAAAGATCATAGTACAGCTAGAATTTCTGTCCTTTTTTTTTTTTTTTTAAAAAAAAAATCTGAATAACCAACAAGTGTTAACATGACACTTTTTAGGGAAAAGTGAAGCAGCTGCAGTGCAGTGTTGTCTCCGTTTTCAGAGGGATGCTTGTCTGGTCTGCCTTTCAGCATCTCGAGGAAGCACCCTTAGACACACATRCTTTGTAGGAGTGGCATTATTCAGCTACATTTGAAGGAAGCATTGTACTTCTAGACAGCGACATGCAGCTGTGAACTTTTGAAGCTTTTGAAGCTCATATTTATCTGAGAGTTTGCTCTCAAAACAGCTTTTATGGCTCAGCTGAAGAAAAAAAAAGCCTTGAAGAGCATTAGAATGAAATCTATCTGACTCTGAACTAACCTTTAATAACTTGCCCCAAGGTCCAAAAAAAAGAAAAAAAAAAAAAAGCCGGGATGATGATATCTGTAGATATGTAAAAAGGTGCAAGTATATGCAGTGYGTGGCTTTCTCCTCTTAATCTTATTCAGGAGATATTTGTTTGAAGCTGATGGTTGGGTAAATGAGCTTGCTGAGTTTTAAAATAAGATTAAAAAGAGAGGAGGAGTAACAAGATACCTAACAAAATGATCTGATTTGCTTTTGAAATTCTAGTCAATCTTAAATCTCTGACATGGGAACACTCCCAAGTGATGTATTAGCTTCTAATACATGCATGAAAATGATAATTATTTTTGAAACCTCAAAGACTTACTTTCTACATCAACTTTCGTTGTTTATTGTTCATTGCATTTACACAATAAATGGTTTAGAAACTGTTGGTAGATTTGGCACAGGTTTGGTCAAATAGTTTGAGGCTTCTATTTTTCTCAGCTCTCCAGARCATCCATTGAATCCAGCAGAAGAATATACTTGCAGATGGCACCATATGCATTAAACAATGTAGCCAGGAAGAGCAAAGTAAATGATTTTTAGATGTATGAGCTTAYTTTGGGTCAAAATCTTTCCCAAAAGCCTACATCTTGTGCAAGCTCCATGAAGGAAATACTAGAAATATTTCATTGTAATGTTGCTCATGGTTCAGTGTTGCAATGAAGGTGTGCTTTCAGGGTTCATCTCCTGATTTGCAAGGTGACTGCTCAGTTAAGTGGCATAGAGAAAAGTGGAAGGACAAAGGTTTGTGTCTGAAAGGGTGTATAGTGCTTCTTACAGCTATGAAAACAGGTATCTAAGAGACTTGACTTTTGAGCCTGGAATGTTTTGCTGAATCTGTAGCTTTTCTAGGAATTAATCTCTTAAAACAAGAAAACCTACATGTTTAAATCCTTTCTACTAATTCTTTTCAATGAAGACAGAAGTAGTATTTTAAGTGAGAATTGAGGCAACAGTGAATCCAAACCTGCAACCACAAAGTTCTGTAGTGTTTTCCTACCTTTTAGGTGATATAGCTACTTTTTCTTCATAGAACCCATATRTGATAAGTAATACTCTGAGATTGCAGTGATTAGTTGATTTGCATTTTCAGTTGAAAGGATATTCTCACTAGTCAATGGAATCAGCTACACTTGTTTCAATTTAAGTAAGTCTAAAAAGCCTTCTCTGCACCTTTGTTTAAGTTTACTTTGKCTCTTTGATCTTATGTTAACATACTTTAATGACAGGTAATGATTGATAATGGTGTATTGTAAAGTTCAGGTAATAAATAGTGCTTTACTCATAATAATGCTGAATAATGTACTTTTTATGACCTAGTTTGACAGAAAATTTCCTTGTCAACTCTGTCTAATTGTCTAAACAAAACCACCCATTACTTAAAGAAATACATGTCTAACCTAGACACATTAATTAGGGTCATGACTGAGATACACAAAGGAATATAGTAACACTTCAGTTATCTTTAAATATGATCTTTGGACAGCAGTCCTAATGTTAAACTGAGGTTTAATGGGAAGCTGTTGTTTACACTGTCCTTTTGTAGCCCACAGACATATGTTGGAATCTATCCATAATGGCTGCGTGATGGGAAAAGCAACATCTCCCTGCAGGTCTTTAAAGGTCATAAACAATATTAGTTTGAACATCAAAAATCACAAAATCAAGAAAGCCTGGAGGAAAAGAGGTTTCTGAGTTTTTATTCTGTCAGAAACTGAAGTTAGTAAGTATTACGTTCTGTTGAGTTGAGCGTTAAAAAGGGGCTTAGTTTTCAGCTGTCGACATCCTGGCATACTGCACATCGAAGTGCTGTGCCAAGCCCTGCATGAGTGTTAGCACTCTCACGGTATTTAATCTACTTTGAAGTTTCAGATTTTTGCTGATAATTTAGGGAGGCTTCAGAAAATACCTATACAGACATTTAAAGAAAGATCAGTTTCAGAAAACTTCTATTTCATCAGTGGAAATGTTCCACTAATTATTTCCAATAATTTTTGGTCTTCTACTGCACCAAATTTTCAGCATGTTTTTAAGTGTGGGACTCCCTACAACTGCTGATTTTTATTTGTTGTATTAGGGAAAAAAGGATTCAGAATCAGCTGCCATCTCACTTGGGTTTACATCACACTTATAAGTAAATGTTCAAGAAAACTTGTACCAGATAGATTAAAGGCTTCAGTCCTATTTTATCATCATCTTTCCTTTTTATTTCATGATTAATCTGCACAAATGACTTCTGTGAACATTTACTTCCYGTATTACTTTTGCTGGAAGTACACACTGGGATTTGCTCGTTGTAGGAATCAAAACAAAGGGTGCTACTCCATACATTGAAAGAAGGAACAAATGTTTTCAGCAGTTTAAGCTTGTGTTGAAGTCCCCAGGTGGCTGAGGCATGACAGGCTACTTGGAGCTAACTGCTTCTGCCTGCTTGTGTTGAGACTAATGGAGAATTTTTAAGAAAAGGCTTTGTTATTTATTTGATGTGCTTGGATTGTATTCCCTTGTATTACATCTAAAAGTTTAACTTATTTTAAACTTTTAAAAGTTTAACAAACATGCATGTCTATCTAAATAACCCCCCAGTAGCACTTCAGTTACTTGTAAGCAATTGCTTTGCTTGTCTAATGGAGAAGGTGGAGTTGCTTCTGCTCACTGTGAAGTTCATGAAGGCTTTTCTGTGAACTCAAATCATTGACCATCTGGCATTCACAAATGACATCCATAGGCTAACGTAGCACATGGATCAAAATAAATAGGGCCTGATCTTCTATCAGACTGATGTGGAGAAAGGTTTCTTCCTTCCTCTAACAGAATGGAGAATTCAGGGCAGTTTTCTCCCTTTGACCTCTAGATTCACGCTTGGCCTCAGAGGTGAGTTGTAGGTTGTTCTCGATGTTCCCATGCTAACAGCAATGCCCTTGGCCATACCTAGGGAAATAATGCTAAAAGCCAGGGTGAAGTGGCTTGTCACGCACAAAGCTTCTTCGTGAATGGCCATGTACATCCAGTATAGCTTGGTGAACGGCAAGTCTTCAGGTGCTCCGCTGCTATTGGCACTATTCCCTGCCGTGAACTAGATTCCAGCTTTCACAGAGGAAATGGCAGAATATGTAAATAAAGCTGTAAGGGGTACTTGGTCCAGGTTGGGGTGCTGCTGTTGGGTTTTTCCCATGGGAACTGCTGAGCTGTGCCCTTCATCTAATAGGGGATACAGCCTTTTTGGAGTAGTGGATGTGTCAAGAGAATACGTATGAAACTCCGTAATATATATTTAAAGAATAACATGAATGTAGAGAACTTCCTGATCTGTTAATTAGTGGTTGAGGTATGATGTAAGGGTTTTATACTTGTTTCCTTATAAAACCTGGGAGAATATTTTATTAAATACAGGAAAGGATGTTCCTTTTATCAGTGGGAGTATGTTTTAATCCTCCTGTGTCTGATAGCTGTGGCAACGAATTTGAAAGGGCCAACGGGATGATACCGAACAAATGGAAAGCGTGTACATGTACGTACTTTGCTCTGGAATTAACAAGGACTGTTCGTTCTTGTTAAGCAAAAAGCACTCATTTTCTTCTCCTATGCCATATCCCCTATTATTTGATTCAGGTAAACTAAGTGTTCCTTTTCTTTCTCTTCAAACAGAAGTCTCTATGACTCTAAATACTGTTGCTACAGTCTCTAAAGAAAAGGAAGTATTAATAAATGAAGCATTATTAAATACTGTTTAAAAAGGGAAGTACAAAGTAACCTGAGACAAATTCGCTTGCCTTCAAATTTGTTCTGAATACTTTTTWAAAAAAATCTTGCATTCACCTCAATAATTCATTCAAGTAAATRTCCTGAAAAATGTATTAATGTAGCCTACGCTGAAATTTATTGTTGGTTTCTTGTATCTGGTAGATTACTAAAACTCGTTCCGTATCTTTGCCCTTGAAAGAATAGTGGCTACACTGTGGGAACTCAAATTAAATTTGATTTCAACCATTTCAGGCTATATTTTAAGCTAAGCAAGTATAAAAATTATCTAATGCAACATGAGTGTGATTCACAATGAAGTATGCATTTAAYAATCATAACACTGTATCTATAAATAATTACTCAGAATATTTTTATTGCCCKTTATAATTTTATGAAAATACAAGCTTCCTAGAGTAGACTGTGCTGTTGGACCAAGCAATTTTGTAATGAAAACTTCCTTGTGCTAAGCTCAAGTCCCCTTAAAAAACGATGCATTCTTTTTAAGATGTCATACAATAAGCACATGATACTGCTGACTTAAGAGAATTTGTATTCTCTCCCATGGACCCCATGCAGCAGAGCATTGCTTGGGCATAGGAAACATACCAGGTTCAGCATAAGATTGAGTGGATCAGCATGCTTGGAATAAAATGAAAAAGCCTCTACAGAAAAGTAGCTTTCTGTCCTTTGTCTATCTCTGTTGTTTTTGCTTGATATTAAAAGTATATAAGATGCTGTGCCAAAAGGGATTTGTCCTTTTTATCTAGTCAGAAGAATGCTTTTGTTGTTTGCATTTCTGAATTGCTTAGCTGCCCAAGCATGCTTTGTGTGTGCTTCTTGAAATGTGTCATTGAATCACATGACTGCTGTTCTCTAGCCGATGTTGGACTTTCTCCAACAAATATGGATTATGTTAAAGTGGGTTCTGAATTGACGAGGATATGTTAATAACTCCCAGATGGGCATCTTTGTGCAGGGAAATACAAGTAGTGTATGGCAGGAGCTAGTGTTTGGCAGGTCCATCATTCCGTCATTAAAGGCCACATTATTACTTAGGACTCTGCTTGCATGACAATTGCTCGCATAAACTGTCTCCCAATAACAAATGCACACAATTTGCTTTTAGATGTATTATTCTTGCAAGGAATTTTTATATGCCAGCCAGTATTTCTTCTAGTTTAAAAACTTTTTTTTTTATTAAAAGAATCATACAAAATAAACACTTTGATTCTTCAAATGCAGGATTAAGACTGATTTTCAGATGTGTGATAGAAACACAGGAACAGAATACTTGCACCTTCATATTTTTGCAGCCTGTATTATTTAATGTTGAATGCCAGCTCAAGAATTCCAGCTGGCAGAGTAGTTTACATTGTGTTCATTTACATTTCATTGATAGTTACAAGCAGATATGCTATTTTTAAAAAAAGTTTCCTGCTCTGAAGAGTTTTATAGTCTTCCTCTGAACAGTTAAAAATAACGTTGCTTTCCATCCAGTTACAGGGATGAAGGAAGCTGTTATGGCTAGATAACTAAACACATGAGTGATATACACAAGTGGAAATAAGTGCATTTGCTGCACATCCTGATTGCCATCTATCAATCCATTTCACCAAAACAGTCCAAAGCTCTGTACAGGTTCATCCAGCAAACACCTGCAACTGGCAGATGTTCCTTATTTCCTTTTCCRTCCAACCTTTTTCCCACCAATCTTTCCCCTCCTAACTCTCTCCRGTCATGAGCTTGGAAATGAATACAAAAGCTGTACCTTTTTTGGGCGGTGAGGGTGGGGTGTCGAAATCGCTGTTAACTGATGCTCCCTTTCACTGCTAGCCAGAAGTAGAGCGAAGGCTTTGGATTTTGGGAACGGGAAGCTTTGAGCTTCTTTATTCCTGGAGCCTTGGCTGTATCTTTTTCTCACTTACAYGCCTGCAGTCAAACCTGATTTTTTTGACTGACATATCAATGATAATGATTATTTTGTTCTTGTTACTAATAAAAGGCGAAACGTATTATGAAGCAACATAACTGAATCAGCCTGCCAGAACTTGCATTTTGCAGTACGTCCTGGAGAATGGTGCTGTGAGAGCAATGTTGGRATGGACCCAAGCAACAACGATGATGATTCCGTGTAGTTTTGCACCTATTTGGTCTCTTTGTATGTTATGATATTATCACTCTCAAACTGGCACTTAATTTTCTTGGCKTTTAAAATGAGTGTTGTAAGAGTAGTTGAATGTAATATGTGGTATTTTAATATTGTGACTCTTAATGCTACATAAAACCTTTGTTTCCTACAGGTTTATTGAGCTGGTGTATTAGATTTCCTGCTGCATGAGCAAGAAGATTATGGTGGCTTACGTCTAAGCACACTTTTGGGAGGCATTTTGTATTTTCTCTATAAATAGTCTTTCTAAAACACAATTGTGAAACTATTAATGTTTATATCACATTATACRTCTCTCTAAGTTTACTGTGCTGAGTATACAGGGTGGTAGCAGGAGGAAATCCTTTTGTCTAAGAAACATGTTCAGAATTGTCATTGTTAAAAGGCTACTAAAAGGCAAGTTTSTTATATTTATCTTTTCATCTGCAGGATATTTTTGGCTTATTACACTGAGTCATCCCTGTTTCCAACAGCAGTAAAACTACATCTCTTATGGAATTAAGCTCTTCAATAGAACTTGCAAATATTAAGCTTTCAGTAGAAATGCACATATTCCAGCTACTCCTTTTGTGTTAGGAAAATGTGAAATGAGTCAACTGCAATTATGCTCTCTTCACAGGTACAGTTTAGACTTGGGGAGGGACATGAGCATGTATACGGCAAAATTTGTATTTGATTTCGAATAAGCATTTTTGCCTTAAGCAAAAAGAAGTATTTATTATGGACTTTAAAGAATCAAACATTAAAAAGATCTTTTTTTTTCTCACACAAATGAAAGTGTATGTGGGAGGAGAGATCCAGGGRTAGCTCATATGTGGATTATATTACTGGCATGTATTCCGTTTTGAGAATAATTTAACGAGCGATTTCTTCACAATTTACAGGAAAATGCCATAGGCCTAACTCTGCAAGGTTCCCTAGAGCCTACATGAATAGTCGGTTTCATTATCAAAAAAAAAAAAAAAGAAAAAGAAATGCAGCTTGAGCGAAACAAACGGCTAGCGTGGGTACGTCGGGTGCAACGACAGGTTGTCACCTCCAGCCAGCGGCAGCGAGGTGTGCCGGATCCACCTCCAAGCCCGCCACGGGTTCGCACGTAGCGTGACGTGTGGGTAATCTGCAATTTGCTCGGGGCATCGTTAGCGGGCTTCGCCTCCGGGCTAGGATTTGATCCGGGCCTCCAGCAGATGTGCGCGCGGCTGCAGAGGCGCATTAGGCACCCGCAACGCCCCTGCTCTTGCCCTGGCAGAGCTGGTGCCAAAGCCCCTGGTGACACAGAGGAGGTATTAGGTCAGATGAGTTACATTAAGTGGCAAGTGATAAATTCAAGATGACAATTCAAAACAGCAGTGTTTCTTCTAGTAATTAATTCCAGTGGTGCCTGAGGCATTGCTTAGTTGCTACAACCAGTGTGGCCAATGCCGAGCAGCTAATGAGAAAACATTACAGCAAGGATTAGGGGCCGGTACATTCTGGTAGGGTGAGGTCACTGCGATTAGAAAATACTAACGCAAACTTAATGTGATAAACTGACTATGACAAAGAAACTTTATTCATGAACGGTTAAAGTGCAAATATTTTGCTGTGGTTTTTCCTCCGATGGTTTTTAGGTTCTGTCTGGTCGCCTTGGTGCAGCCACATGCGAGCCACGTCAAAGCTGGTGAGCTCCCGCAGCCGGACACAAGTTCTTTCTTCCCTTTCAGTTGTTTTAATTACTTTTGTCAAGTAACAATGAATGCTCAGAGGAAGGAGCGTTGTGGTTGTCACCAATAAGCAGGCAGAAATAACAAGAAAATCGCACTTCTACGCTCTGGCATCCTCCTGCTTTCAGTCAGCAGCAGTGATACGAAGGCCTTACCGTGTCTAGCAGAAGCAAAGCACATCCTGAAACCTGTGTTACCTCGGGCACAAGGGAGGCCCGCGAGAGCGCGGAGGGTTATAGCTGCAGTCCTGTTGCTGCAGTACACTTTTGACAGGGACGTCTTCGAACAAAAATTCCTATGCGATGGGTCTTTAATAACTGTTTCTGCAAGACTTTCCCGGGCCGATRTGTTATCACCCATAGACATGGGTTTTGTGTTATGAATAACCAAGGGCGTTGCGTACTACCTTAAACAGCATTTTTACCATTGGAATTGAAAAAACCGTCCCTGCGCTTATGAAGCGGTACTTCCTCGCTGTTTGCCGTTAATTGCAAGGGCGTGGGTGAGAGGGGCCGTGCGCCGTGGCGTTCGCGTTTCAGCTGTCTGAGGCCCGACAGCCGCTTCCACCTTTCTGCTTTGTTTCCTCCTGTTGCCACGTTCAGGTAGCAATCGCCCCTCGCCTGAGAGCTCTGTGCGAGTACTTTGGTGGAAACGCTTCTATAGAGCAGGTGAGAACAGTCTTTAACCAGATCAGCAAAACTTCAGCTAGTCTCAGGTGACAAATAACGTGGTGAATTGCCAAGCTTGCAGCCAAACCCCTGTGTTTTCCAGAATGTATTGCACTAGCATGCGTGCTCTTATGCTACATCTTGTGTTACTGTACGTACCTTTATCTTTCAAAGCTCTCAATCTTTCAAAATATTTCCTATTTCAGCAAGACATTGTTATACATTTTTTTTTCTTTATTTCACCAACCTAACTCTTACTTTTATAAAAACGCTCAGCATTCTTGTGGAAGAAAACAMTGATTTTCTTATTCAATTGTTTTTATACCATATTGGGCTAATATAGCAGAAAATATATGATCTCAATACAAAACTTAGAACTGATGTTTGACGTCTCCAATTAACGTAGATAGGTGGAAAAAAAAGTTATGTTAAATACATTGACTTTTATAGTAAGCAGACTTTCAATGACACTAATATTTCTCTGATTAATAATGAAAGTGTAATCAAGAGTAATATGAAGTAATCTGGGCTATAATCTGATAAGTAACTTTTTTTTTCCTGTGATACTAAAATTCTTTTGGACATGCTCTTTTCCTGTTCCTATAACAAGCTTGTCACTTTGCTCAGATTTTATTCGTGTCTTCCTAGAGTTACACAACGGACAATTATTTTGTTTTTGTCTTCAGGCAAAAGATAATTTAACCTCTATACAATGTAGTATTAATTTCTATAAATTAAAAGATGAATTGGAAATTATAGTTAATCTATGTTAAATTCAACCATTTTGCCAGTTTCCGCTGTTGTTAATTTTTAATACTTCTCACCTAGGCAAAGCACACAATTGCAAATTAAACACCAAGTGGGAAATTTGAAATCCAAATTTCGAATTCTTAGAATTCGAAGTAGATGTTGGCATTTCTGTAGAGTCTTTTAATGTTGTCGTGTTGATGAATCAAGAAGTTCCGTCCTTATCTGCGAGCAGGTATTTTTGAGACGGCCCAACAGAATGCTTTTGGACTGTACAAATGTTTTGAACTCATCTTGGAGACTGCCACAGAAAGGCAGTAACACATGCATAATTGTGCTCAGATGAATAAATGTGCATTCAGCAGGTCAGTAGGTGAGAGCTATGTAGTACTAATTGCTTATCATTTATAACTTACATTAGATCAATTTGCTCACCAGGATTTTGTGAGCATAATAGAGTGAGCAGACAAAACCTCTTTGCACAGGTTTTTTATTTGCAAAATTCAAGTGCTGCAAGTCTCTTCATTTTCACGGAAGGCGTATTTAGTTTAAATAGCTGTATTTTTTGATTTGTGCTGATACAGGAGGAAGGTTACTGTGTGAGATGCACGTTAATACTAATGAGAGAGCGGAATGTCTACTGATATCTTAGTAAAAGATGATGTTCGGTGATAAAGATAGCTCTTGCTCATCTTTGTCTTTGGAACCTGGTGATAAGTGAATAGTGAGCCATGTTTTGCTGCAATTAAAACTATAAACTCCTTTTGGAAGGGTAGGAAATGGCTCAGCCAGTTGCAGGGGTGAAGTGCAAGGCTCTGGCTGGGTTAAAGTTTTACTTTATAAAGGATATTTCATGCTGAGTTTGTATGTTGGGGAAAATGTAAATTCACTTTAAGTTTTTGACTTTTTTAATATTCCAACTAAAAGCTATTCTAAAATGTCTTATTAATAAAGTGGTGGTCATATTAAATAACATCTCAGTATAACTTCCAGTTTTAAATGTGAGCTATTAGGTAGGCATTAAATGTAATACTCTTAATGCAGTAAAATTTTTTAAGTAGGTTTTCAGTATGACTGATATGATTCCACACTAGAGGATGGCCAGAGAATCTGGATTTTAATTTTGACCAGCTAAGCCACAGTATGGTTTAAATACAGGCTTTCCATTTAATCCTGACTACTGAATTTCACAGCATCGGAAGAAATATTTCATTTCTTAAATTTAGCTGGGTTTCTGAAAAGTCTGTGTGGTTTTATTTTTTTCAAAACAAAGCCACAGAGATGATATAAATAGATTCTTCTTCAGATCCCAAAGCCAAATCCACATGGCTGGTAGAAGAAGAGGATCTTCGAAAAAATGTTGCTTTGTTCTAACTATAGCTTATACTAACTGGCACTTATATTTTCGTATTACGCTTCTGTTCCTGGGTACTTGGAGCTATTTAGTGCTGTGAACGTAAGGCCTGCTGAACGCATAAACAGCGGGAGATGACAAGGTTTTGCTGCAGCGGGAAACTAGGGAATATATAATTGCATCGTTGTCTCTCATTCTGCTCCTGCATGTAACTTGCTTAAATGTCACTTCAGACTGCAGGCTCTCACTCTTTCCTTMCTTGTAAACCTTATTCAACCTGCACTCAGACATCATGATAGCGGTGCCTTAGCCCAGAGCGCGCCGGCGCCTCGGGGGATTCGTCCTCGGGCATCACCGATCGTTGACCTGGCTATTGTTGTTTGTGCTACTTACTGGTAAACTTCTGCAATCGATACAACATCAGCTCCGGTAGCTCCTGGGAATGGAAACCTGCAGCGGTGCACTTAATCTTGGAGCCAGCTTCTGCTCCCTGCTCTGCTGCTAAACTGGGTAGTTGGCCTACTTGATGCGGCATTATTGCTGCAGAGGTCAGATGTGAGCTGGCTTGGCAAGCGCTGATGAATGGCTGCTCGTGATGAAGCACCTCTTCTGCCCAACGAGAGACATTTAATAATGATGGACCATAACTGCGCACACAAAAATCCTTGTAGCTTGTTTGCGAGCTTTTATAGTGAAAGCCGGAGGAGCCAATGTGTTAGTTTGGAACGAGTCTTTGAAAAGGAAACTAACGAAGAAAACAAGGTCTATTAAAAGCCAAAGAAATCTTTGTTTGTTACAAAAACGTAGTAATAGAACCGCTACGAATATATCTTCCTGTCATTCTTCTCGCACTGGATCTTCTTTTCTCRCATTCTAAAAGCTAGATTAAAAAATCACTTTGCAAATTTACAAAGATAGGAAATGATTTCAAACATTAATAAATTAAAATTAAAGCAAATTATCTCTATAGGAGTTTATTTTATTCAAACTACATGTTCGRCTGTCGAATACTGTATTTTGCTTGAAATCAGTGATAAGGGCTAASGGTGGTTACTTCAGTAATATCGTGCAAAGATTAAGTTTCTCCCCTCCAGCAAGAGGGAATATCTGAATATAACCAAATGTGGAGAAGCTGACCTTAATGCTGGAGATCTTTCTGAAAGGTTAATACCTTGCAAATAAAAASCTAAAGCAGTCAAATAATCACGCTCTGGGTACAAACTCATAGTTTTCAGAAACTAAGACTACAGACAAATACCACTGTTGAGAAAAATGTGTGTTCTATCTCAGCCTTTCTGGTCTCACAGGTTAATGTTTTACAGCTGAAAATCCAGCTGTATGACAAAGAGTCTATYTGAATCCTGTTGTTTTTCACTTCTGGTATTTCACGTGTTTGAAAGCCATTCTGTAGGAGGGAGGAGTTTGGCTCCAGACACTTGCGTGTTTCCCGTTTTAGTCCAATAATTTGATGAGTAGCTCTGCAGGCCCCAGCACTCTTTCTAAAAATAGATTCAATGCTTATATTACCAAAATAATACTTGMACAATGTTCCTATTTTCCTGGCAGTGCTACATTGATTGCTTTGTAGTATTTAAAGCAATTTCCCCTAAAATGTTCCATTTCCATTTCTCCTCATCCCTAATCATCCCTAATACAYGGTGTTAAGATTTTCCCTAGACTACCCATTATCATAAGAATGGCTGCTTTTAACAAATATAGATTTATCAAAGTGTAAGGGTTAGAAAGCAGAGGTAACTGGAAAGAATGGATACTGGAAAGCCAAAATTAGACAAATAAGGCCAGCTGGCTTTAACTGGACATGGGCCACAGGTTATTCTTGGTCATGACTGGACTTAGAGCTGTGAGCTTCTGGCTTAAACGTCGAGAGTGGCTCAATGAGACGGGGATCATACTGGTGTCTATGGTGCTCGGACAGTTGGTTTTGCTGTGTTGCGTGTTGATGGAGTTTTGTAAAAGCTTTGCAGTAACACTTCTTTCATGTCCACAGGCAGATTCCAACTACTGCTTTTGGCTTTAAGGAGAAATTAAATGCACTGTGGGTTTTTGACTCAATTTTGGGATATTGGTTCTATTTTTGTRTACAAAGACAATGAAGAATGTGAAAGGCTAAACTCCTGTTAGAAAACTTGATCCAGGCTTAGAGGCATGAACTTCACTTGTGTGAGTTGTGATGATAAACTGATGCGATTTACAAGCATGGGACTCAAAMAGGAGTTTGGACTAGGAAAGGATTTGCCTATGCACAGTAGTGGGGAGGAAGGTGCAGCATCTCCAACCCCTCGTAGCTTCCTGCTGCTCGTTCCTCATGGTGTAGCCCTGTGCTCCTGCTCGCTCGGCACAGTCATTCTGAAATGTCTAAAAATGAGCTCTTACAAATGTGGGAGACTGCCAGTGGTACAGGGCAGAAGGTTTGTTTGCAACTTCTAGAAAGAAAAATTGAAAGGGTATAAACGTTGAGATGGTAGAAACAGATACAGTTTAGGGAGAATCTGTGAGAACCGGTTGAAATGAAGTAGAATATCACAAAAATTTACCAAGTGTAATGTCTATTAGGGAACAATTGTACAACAGAAATAGTGAAAGCCCCATTTCTCGAGACTTTTAAAATGGAATGAGACAAGACTCTGGAAAATATACTGTAGATAGCATAATATAACGACAGGAGGATAGACTTACTCTAATAGGCCTATTTCATTTCTAATTCCTATGAGTCAGTTAAGCTATTTATGCTTAATTTTACATAGTTATGACTACAGAGTATAATCATCCAAATTGTAATAAAATCCTTATAATAAAAAAAAAAACCCGGTGATGCCTCATTTCGCTTCAAATGAGCTAACCTACCTCAAAAATGAATGACAATCCCTGTTGCTTTGCAGTGGCAGGGTCACCAAAGATGCATTTAAGTAATGTCAAGTGCTGTAGCCAATTACGCTCCTATATCTTGCTTGTCCAGAAGTGAAAAACAAGCTAGATCATTCTCTGAGTGCTGTAAAATGATTAACTACAGCATTTGCTCCAGAGCTTTAGGACATCGAGTTCTTTATTTAATAAGCAGCCGCTTCCCCGATTTTGGCTTGCTTTTGGYGTGTCCTCCTGAGGGACATGGGTGGCTGCTGCAGGTGGTATCATTTGCTGGTTAACATCAGGAACCCTTACCTGGTGGGCTACACCTGCTCTCTTGCCCAATGTTTGGTTTCAGGATGGGTAAAGGGTAAAAAACTTGCACATCAGCATTTCTCTTGCCCTGTTTCAGATACAAACACTAATACTTCTTAGGAGTTATGTTTATAGTTATTTGCAGAGAAATGACCTTATTTGCTGATTAGATAGGTCGTCTTTCTAGGTGGTGTTTGGCTCTGAGATTTAGAACATTTTCCCCCCTGCACCTCCAAAATCCGTTCTGAATTTTCTACAAGCAGATGTACTATTAACAATTAACATGGAAAAGACAGCTCTGGATTTGTACTAAGAAATTTTGGTGCTTGTATCTGTCTCTTGTAGTATATTTTTAATTTAAATGTCTTCCATCTGGCCAATCACACCAATGCGCAAGATGTATCGTCCTGTAGATGGTCATTAAATTCAGCACTAAAATAGCTGATTGTGACAGGAACAGAGAAATTTGAGCACAATTGATTTTAGTTAGTTAAGAAATGTATTTATTCATCACATTTAATTACAATGGAAAATGATGTTAAAAGGCCTGATTTTATGAAATAGTAAAACATTACCTACTAATGGGTTAAAAAAAAAAAGAAGCTTTCCTAAAAAAAAAAAAAAAAAAAAAAGGCAAAAGAAAAAGGGAGAAACGGTAATGACAGTTTTGAAGTATCCAGTACCTGTTGTGACAGGAATAACAAATTAATTGGGACTATAACGGATTCTTTGTAAAGGTGAAGTAAACACACTTGACTGTATATTTTTCACCATCAGTTAAGTCTCAATTGGTTCTAAAAATAAACAGAAGACATTGAACAGTTTTAATGGATTTTGACACCTAGGTATTATGCTGTCACTCCAGTATAAATGAATCATAACTTTAGACTGCGCCAAGGAATTACTACACATTTGGAGAAAATTTATGGTGCACCAGGCTTTGAATCATGATGTGATATCAAAACTAAAGTCACAAGAGGGAAAAAGTCTGGCATAAAATATTGTTTATCCAAACCATGCATATCCACAAATGCAACAGGTATGGATTACAGGGTTAGTTAGAAATACCACTGTAATTTCTAGGCACTAACACCTTTCAGAGTTGTTCTGGCAATGCTCCCAGTGAGTCATATCCAGAGGGGTGCTGAGCACATACACTTGATAAATCACTGAGTGCCAGATGTTCATTGCTTCTCAGGATTCAACCTAATTAGGAGTTTTACCAAAGAAGAGGTTAAAAGAAAGGATACTTTCAGCATTTGACCTTTCAGTTACATTAGGCTTACATTTGTATTTTTATCTAACAAAGGGCTTGCAGATGGTAAGGTTGATATGCTGTAAATTGGGATTAAAATTTAAAAAAACAAGAAGCTATCATAGTCCCTGTTAATCCATTCTTACTGTRAGCTAAAAGAGACCTTAAACTATCTATGAACTATTGAGAGTGGTATGAAATAGGAACATCCACAGTGAGACCAGTTTCTGTGCTCCAAAATGTCCTTCTAATTTGCTCTGCACCGTCATGTATGTAGATATGCCTTAGACTATAACATTCAGGCAGTATGCAGTATTTGCTGAAGCTTTCTCTTGGAATTTCTTCGAAAGCCAGATAGTTTGTGCAGTTGCTTAGATTGCCTATGCTAGCACACTTTTGATACTTTTGGGAAAGGTAGATGTAAACAAACATTTCTTATGAATTCCATGAAATATTTCTTAGTAGGATGAGTTGTGTTCAACACACARCTCTGCAGTACTGACTTGCAGTATCTTCAAAGCCATTATCAAACTTACCCTGTTTTTGAAAAAAAGACTTTACTGAAGCAAGGATAGCTTGTAAATATTCAGTTTACAGTACTTTTCCAGCTTCCTGGGCAGCTTTTGTTGGTATTGAAGGTCTTCTGCACTCAGCTCTTCTGCTGTTTACGTAGCAATTTACCTTAGAACTTGACCACTTCTTCAGAGAGTGTTACAGAAAGCTAAAAAGGATAGATGTAATTTTTAAGCCTCTATTAAGCGAAAAGGAACAAATCCAAACAAGCTTATAAGCAGACAGAGAACAGGTTTTATCCAGGATTCCACGATGAATCAGTTGATAAAGCTTTTCTACATTCTGGCCATAGTGCATTGCAAGCACCGAATGATTCGTTATTACTGACCCACTGGAACTCTAATCACCCTGTTAATGACTTTGGTAGTCTTGCCTTTGAGCCATGTATGATGCTGAACTATCTAAGGAGGGCCTCCAGGCTCCAGGMCAGATTCTCATGTGATATAAATGCKCAAATCTTCATGAACGGAGCCTGTTTATACTGCGTGCTGTTAGTGTGCTGTGGTTTTGCTTCCCATCCTCAGACTGGGGTTTGCCCCTGCGGGTGTTGGTGTTGCAGAGACAACGGGGATGGTTGTGCTGCACCTTCTACATGTGTTTTTAATATATCTTTTATAGTCTAACGCACAGCTTTAATATCAACTRCGATGAGTTGGAGAATAAACGCTATTATCATATTCAGCTATTTTCCCCAAGACTTCTGCCAAGGCTTTGCCAGGGAGTGATAGCTGCACACAGCCCTCTCTTTGATTCTCAAGGGTGGAAAGTCTCAGCTAATCAGAAAAATGCGCGAGTATATAAAACATCCGTTATCTCAAACTGGGTCGTTCTTGGGCGCGGTAACGTTGCGGTGTCGGCGTGCGAACGCGAGAAGTGGCTCGGCGGTGTCCGGGAGGAACCGCGTTGTGCCGTGAGCGTTCAGCCTGCTCCGTGGCCGCGGCAGGCGGGCAGAGCGGGGCTGGACGCGGAGAGGACGCTTACCGCGTGCCAGCTTCTACCGCTTCCTCAGCCTGCTAACGGGAGCTTTCCTGGGCAGATAAAGCAGAGGTAGTCATGGGGCGAGACGCACTCTGCGCCCAAATCTGAGAACAGCGTCCGCCAAAATTGGGAAGCGCTTGCTTTGAGATCGTAATAGCGAAGTTCGTACGTAATTACCTCTTAATTCCTCTGAAATTCTGCATTCTATAACTTCARTAAAAAAGATTATAAGGTTTTCTCCCTGAAATTAAACCCAAAGCTTTCTTGTAGCATGATTACTTTGAAGATAGTCATTTTAGGTTGTTCTCACTTTATGTTTATTGGGGTCTTAGCAGCCTAAAAGGTATGTTCTGCATTTCTTTTTGCATAGAATGCTTTCGGGATTATTAAATAATTCTGTATAGATGTTCTTGATTTAATCAGCAAATTGTCCTAGTAATAGAAATATACTCTTAAGAGAAGAATTTTTTAAAATATTTTTCCTTAAGGGGACTACTCTAAAGTTTTTATTCTCATGCTGTACAAACAATAAGGTATTTTGCTTTCATAATTTATGAAAGGAAAATGTCACAAGCTATCACTGTTTCTGTGCTCTGCCTTTGCTGACAGCTGTATGATGCTCATTCAGTGCAGCAGATTGGGAGCTGAAAGTTTCATCAATAAATGTGACTCTGATGGCTTCATGTCAATGGTCAAGGTAATGGCCTTTTGTTATTGTGAAAACACACTTCCACAAGGCGCACGTGTGTTTTTCTTAAACTCTTTTGAGGAAACAATTTCTTATTTTTGTCCACAATCTTAGCCTTTGTACTTTGCAAGTGACATAAGCACATTAAAAAAAAATACATAATTGTTACTGCTACGCACTGAAGAATAGAAAAATGAACTAAGATCTAATGCTGAATTGTTTTATTGTAGACTTATGATGAGCAAAAAAGCTTATTTTAATATTTTGAAGTTTTTACTTTTTTTAAAACAACTAGTTGAAAAATTAGAGAATACAGTACTAAGAAGTATTAAAAATCACATATAATGGCTGTACTCTGAATTCTTTGGACTAGACACACTTTTGTGGTTAATTGAAAATTGTATTATTATTAAAATATTGAATTTCTTTCATAGAATTTTCCAGTCCATTGGACTACTGAAGTATTATTGTAATTCATATGAATAGAACCAGGAATGTTTGTTTGAGAAAGAGATGAATATTATGATATTGCACACTTTGACTGCTCATGCTTTATTTTTTTTGCTTTACTTCATTTGTTAATTAGGCCTTAAATATTTGCTAATATTTAAAGTGCTTTTGCAAGTGTCAACTTTTCTTTAGAATTATTTAGGAGACTACTTAAATATATGATTAAATTAAAATTTAAATAACCACACACATGGTTTATTTTCTCCCATTTGTTAGGTGATACTCAATACATGGTCAACAAATCCTTTGCTGTAAATAAAAATCTAGGTAAAAGATCCTTTTACAAAAATATTTCTTGTTCAATACCTGTACTACTTGTACTACTCTTTTTCCCAAGATTTTTAACTTATAAACGTAAGTTTTTCAAATATCCACTTAGTTTTCATGTGCATATGCTCAAAAATAGAATCTAGCTTGCAYGTAATGTTTCCCTTAATGTTCCACAAAATACAGGAAAGCATGAGTTTTGGAGAATCCCATGTTTGGAAAAACTAACAGTTGCAAGTTTCACATGTTAGCGAAACTGCTTGAAGGTACGGTTTTGGACCTGCTAATGTAAAGGTGGAGGCCTTTACACGTTATGTTGGTGTTCAAGCTTGGGTTTGTCGTTGCTTTTCAGCATGGAGTTTTTAGCTTCCATCTGTTTCGAAGCATTTTGCACGCTTGCTGGAATAGCAAAAGTATTAAAATAAAACTGGAAATAAAAGCRTTTTAAGAATTTTGAAAACATAGAATATCCATGAAAACAAGCTAATATTTATTGTGCGCCTGAATCTTCTACAGTAGAACAGTGATTCCTTAGATACATTTTGCATCTGGCATTTCTTTGCTCTTTCTAAAATAAGCCTCCCAAATAAGGGTATCTAGTCAGTGCTGAGGAAATAAGAATATGCTTAAATGCTAGGCGTATTGCTGACACTTGTGTCAAAGACCTGGCCGGGAAGGCCTCCCTGCAGGAGGACCTGTGAAGTCCAGCCAGTTTGGAAGCTAGCTTGTCTCCTCCCAGGCAGAAGGGCAAATATCGAGCTCTGTTTGTGGCAGTGACACTACCCCGGCCTGCTATCCCCCATAAAGAATTTGGAAATAATATCTGAAAGCTATGARCCAAGTCCTTCTCCCTAGTTGCTTAAGCAGCACATTCATTAGGACTTACTCAAGTGGGTAAGAGGACGGGGACGAGGTTTTGCAGCCCTGCTGCTGCACCAGCATCTGCCTTTACTTCAGCATCGCAGGATCAGGCGTTCGACCCTTCTGCTAGCGTTAGCGTCAAGGACTTAAAATTCCAATCCTGCACGCTGGCTGACTTCAGAAAAGTAGAGATATGAAGCAGATAAAACAACATTTTACCGAAAGTTCATTCATCAAAAAGCTGCATATTTTGAAAAGGGTAAAAGTACTACTAGACCCATCAGGGATAAGTAAAGGCTATATACTATAGATTATTTTAATCCCCTTGCTAGATATAAAAGGGATAATTACATATTTGTGGTTGAAGCCATGTGGTGGAAAAATCAATACAACTTTTTCGTATGACACTTCATTAGTGTGAAAAATTTTAAAAGCTGAAAAGAACTGCCTTGCAATTAAATGCCTCTGCTCCTTCAGATTCAGTAATGGGTTTGTATTATTATCTAGTTTATTTGAAATAGTGGTTGCACTATAGCAGTAATTGGAAAACATTGATTATGCACTTGTATATAGAAAACCTGGCAAATCATTACAGGGCACTGCAACAGTTAGTTAGCCTTACTAATGAAGCACTAATTGCTGTAAGTAGGTTAACATGTTAGTGAAACTACAGGGAGATACAGCCTTGAAATTTTTTATCTGTTTGGTGATATCTATTTCTAAATCTCATTTTAAGAAATCTTTTTGCAAACACAGACACTCTTGATGCTATATTTGGAATAATTTCAGTGATTTTTTTCTTTGATTATAGTGTCTAGTAGATTTAAATCATATTTATGCTACTTCTGTCAACATGGTGACTTTAATGTATGTAAACGGATAACTGGAGTGAARGGCTGGTCAGCTCAATTGACTTCCTTATTCTAATGCATTTATGTCACCCATGCTATATGCTYCTTCAACAATCTTTTTCTAAATTAGATGGTCCTGTATGTTTCAAGAGGTCGTAGCTAAAACTGGCTTAACCATATGTGACCATTTGGGATACAACTCGTTGCAAAAATCTACACATAACGAAGATCTGAGAGTCCTAAATCTCTCCCCAGCAAAGTGTATTAKAATTAGGAATAGTAATTAAATAATTATTTGATTTTATTACAGTTATTGACTGCTACAATTTCTTTGATTGGTTACACCATAYTGGCACATTTCGGAAGTTTTTGTGTCAGAGCTAACTTCAATATTTGCTTAAAAGATAGATTTGTATGCCKAAGAAAAGCATTCTCTTTGAGATATGTATGATCAAAGTATAGATAAGACTGGGGTCAGGAAAAAAACTGTCTGCTTACTGAACGTTTTCTTACATAACACTAAAAGTCTTGGAAGTTGGGCTATGAAAACATGTCATTTTTCTTCAGAACACAAATCRGCAACGAGACTTCCATGGAATTTTAACGTTCAGCCCCAGAACATGTTAACGCACGTCGCAACTGAAGGACACAGGGCTTTRCTACCGTTCCAGGCACTGAAGATGACGGCCTTGCTAAAAGCTTTCCCTAAAGCACGTCTCTCCTCGGCCAATTTGCAATGAAGYGTTTGTATATCCCGAAGCAGAAGGTCTGATGAAGCCGCCAACATTTCCCACACRCAGGTACGTGTTCACCAGAGGCTTGCAGCCAGGTTTTTGGCTATTCCCGATTTGTGCGCTGTGTTTGAATAGCGAAGGACCTTTATACTCCAGSTGGGCGACTGTGCCTGCGTGGAGGCATGGGTTCAGCAGCCATGACTTATTGCAAATGAAGAAGTTCACAGTCTCCAGCACATTTTGCACATTTTTTACTGAGGAGGAGGATTTCCTCTTTCCTAGGAAATGCATTTGATTCAGAGGGAAGTATTGAGACTGGCCAGAAGCAAACAACTTTGGACAGGGTGGGACAAAACGCTGCAGCAGAGGTGAGGCTGGAGGAGTGACATCCTGAGCCAACCCAGGGTGCCTCCCGGGCCAGCTCACGGCACCGGGGCCTTCCCGGAAACCGCTGTCCAGCCGGCAGCACGGCGGTGCTCCCACCCCGCGCCCTGCCCGCCGCGGTCGGCCCCTTGGGAAGGCAGGCACAGAGTCTGGCTGCGGGCGGCAGCTGGCGGGATCCTCGGCAGCACCTCCAGCTCCTGCCTCCCTCCTGCCGCACGGCGCGGCAGCTCCGTTGTTGCATTTTGGTAATGCTTGGCCGCAGAAGTGCGGGGTGGGATTTCCTTGTTTAAATAGGTGCTAAATTCTCGCTCAGATTTGCAGGAATAAAGCATGACCCCCTAAGAAGTTGCATAATGACCTTGCCTTACAGAACATCTTGGAACAATTCTTGCATTGAAAAGTAAATGAATAACGACACATAAAGTTTACCAACCCAAGTGTTAGGAAACGTGAGTTGTGATTCTTGCCACATTCCAATTTTTAAAAAATAAGCATGTGTGTTTTTTCAAAAGATTTTAAAGGGGAGGAGGGATGTTTTAAAGGGAAAACTGCTTCCAGTTGAGAGCTAACCCCAGCTAGCTCTGCTTTGACTCAGCTTTCCAAAGAACTTTACAATATTATACCCCTCTGTTCATAATAATGAGCTGTTTTGTGCAAAGCAGCTCATTATTATGAATGTAGGGGCATGTTTGGACTAGTAAAGCAAACCATAAAAATTGCTGCCCGTATCATGTTTTTTCTTTGTCAGTAGAAGATTTTTCTCTGGATCAGAAACAACTATTGACCAGGAAAAAATCTCAAGTCCTAKTTGCAATTTTACCCGATGATTCTGAAGGTATAGGAGTGAAGTTATGAAACTAAAAGTATGTGTGGTGAACATTATCTGCAAGGTCTTTTATGTTAAGGAAATCATGACATCTGCCAATCTTTCAAATTCCAAAGGGTAAAGAATGAGGTCTGTTAGGCTGTCATTGAACATGACAGGCTTAATGTCAAGTTTATAACAGAAAAAGGGCAATCTTATTGTGGTTTATTCAGTTTTATGTTGCTTGTTCGGTAGAAAAGCTCATTTTTTATCTAATTTATAGCATTTGAAATACCAAACAGATTTTTTACATATCTCCTGAGCTCCCAGCTCCTCTTGACTACCCCTTAGTCGTTCCTTTAGGGAGCAGTCTTAAATCCTTCCAATTTAGCATCTATGTGAGACCAGACAATTGTTTTACTTGAGCATATCCTTCAGTTGTTATAGAGCTGTTCCTAACTCCAAACATTTTAGTTTAATTACTGCTTAGAATATTTGCTATATTTTTATCTAAGTTGCCTCTCACTAGAGCCCATTGGGCTGAAGAAAGAATTACTCCCCGTGCTGTTCTGTAGCCCTTCTTGTTCAGATCTGTAATTGGCCCTGTGTTTTTGACTTTTTGCTAATAAGCAGCTTACTTGCTTTCCCACTAGACTCAACCCACCACTTTTGTTTCATGAATTTTACAAAGGATTTTAATAGATGCTTTAGGCTATGCAAAATGTTATATGAAGGAAAGCATTAATGCTCTAGCCTTGACACAAAGGACGTGTGAATGGCTGCTTATCATTACCGTCAGGTATCAAAATTTTCATTAGGAGTTCTGGAGGACAAAAGGGGAAAAAGTGTAGCTATATGAAAGAATATTAACCTATACTGTGTAACCAACCACAATTGCTTAGCATTTTACATTAACTCTCCTCAGACACTAGCTCTCATTATTTTTACACATACATAATAACTGCTTATTATAGCGGCACAGTTCACACTGATATATTGTAGATAAGGTTGTGTCAGCACTTCCATTATAAACCCTATTTTCAGAGGTTTAAAAGGCAGCTGTAAAAATTCACTCCAGACAGAAGATTGGTTTTCTAGGTTTCTGCCTGAAGCAATTTTTTTTTAACCAATTAAAAACAATTGGCTGTTTTTTAAGCTATAGAAGTAAACAAAACAAATTAAAAGGTTTAAAGCACTTTTTGCACTTCTATRATTCACAAACCTTTATTAAAAAAAAGAGGAGGGGAAAAAAAAACTTAGGAAGCAATCTGCTAATACGTTATACTTGCTGGTAGCGTTCCGGAAGAGAAATACGTATGGGGTTTTGTGATAAGGAATTATAAGCCAGGATAGCACAACTCAAAATTACTAACTACTGAGTTGGTTAGATGATTCTTAAGAAAAGGGTTTTTTTGGTTTGTGTGGATTGTTTTGTTTTGTTCTGTTTTGTTTAACTGTGCGGTATAAGCCTTGCAGTGGCCAAACACGTGCCAGCCCTTCYTGAGCGCTCGCTCCCACGCGGCTAAGCAGAACTACGGCAAGTTAGGTTTATTCTTCGGGTCGCTGGGAGCCTGCGGCGCGATTTTGCCGGCAGGCGCGTGGCAGCGGGAGGCCCGAGCTCGGCGGCGCGGCCGACCTCCCCGCGGCGCGGCGGCCCAGGCTGCTGCGGCGGTCGGACGGGCGGCGAGGTGCGGGCGCTCCTCCTGCGGTGAGCGGAGCGTCTTAAGGCGAACCTGAAGAACAGGCTCCTGCTCGCCCCCTGAAGGGGGTARGGCCTGGCCGTGGTCGCCAGAGCTCTTCCCTGGAGCGAGCGGGTTCCTCGAAGGACGCCCGGGTGCCGCGTGCGCCCGACGGCGCGGCGCTGGTGAAGTTTGCTCTGCAACTGCGCCTGGCAGTGAGAGAGGCAGCTGACAGCACACCCGTGGTTATGGAGGTTACTTGGGAGGTACCCAAATTAGTCAGCTTGATATCCCAGCGTTTCAGCCCATCTGTTCTACCAGGGATTTACCCACTGCTGTGAATTGTGCCTCACTATCTGCTGGGTAATATTGTGCATTAATTTCTGTAAATGGATTTAGGTATGACGTTTCTGACAGTTGTTCAGCTGAATTGGATTAATAATGCATTTTTATAACCCTCATTTCGCTTAAAAATATATTACAAGGCAATGTTTTGAGAGAGGCTCTAAATCTAAAATAAATGTAAAATTTTATTTAAATTTGGTTGGCTCACCATGGTAGATAGCAGCAAAAGAAAAAAAAAATCCCCGTGCCTGTTGTTAATYTGGAGGCACTGGCTTTCTTGTCCCCCAGCGGGGTTCACGAGGGCTGGGGAACGCCGGGTTGCGGAAATGTGGCTGAGAGGTGCCGGGGCTGCCTCTTCTCTCGTAAGACCGAAGGGGCCAAATCCTGYGGTCCATATCATGTGCTGGCTCAGTTTGCAATACGGAAAACTCCCAATGGGAGAGCTGAGGAAAGCGTTTGGAACTTGGAAAGAGACGTAAAGGCGTGTGAAACAACTGCAGGCTTTGGAAATTAAAATATTTCTGTAATACTTTCTCAGGCTGATAGTTCACACAAATCAGAAAAATGCGTGACAAACAACAAACCCTCGATATCTGCTTAACTCTTTTTTGATATAATGTAATGATAACAGCCCAGAAATTTGTCTGTTTTGTGATGAAAATGGCTTGGTAAGATAGCAAACTTATGATGCTGTCAACTTGTGTGAGTTCCCCTTCTAGCAAACAGACTGCCATCCGGCCTCCCAGCAATAATTGCGTGTGTCCGGGTGGCTGCTGCGGTGTCTCTGTAGAAAGCCACACTAATCCAAAAGACGAGAGTCGCAGGGTACGTTTGCGCTGCCTGTCTGACTCCTGCCACAGCGGCTGCAGGTGGCTTTGCACCGTGACTGTCACGCTGATGCTCTCCTGGAGGCACTAGGTCTCTGAATGACTCAGCTTCTGGTTTCGGGCAGAAGACTGTTCCTGGCTGCTGATAGGAAGCTAGCAAGGTTAGATGAGGTGTGGAGTACCCATAATCACACCTGTCTGCCTTGCGAGGCAATAGCTGCAGAAGCATGGAATGCAATAAGAAGGGAAATGCAGAAAAGATATGTGAAAAAGTAGCAAAGTTCGTATGTCATAATATATCTAAAGAAAAAAATCAAATTTAGTTTTAAATTTGAAATAGACTTCTTCATGGAAGAGCTAGTAGTGACTCAGTAAAGTTCATTAGATATAAGCTATCTTACTGTCTAAATTTTTCATCTTACCAGACAACATGAAGCTATTTGTGTTCGTAACCTTATAGAAGTAGTGCAAAGAAAAATTGAGACAATCAGACAGGTTTCATTTGAACCAGAGGCTTCTTGTTATGTTCTGTTTTTCTTATGATCTTTCCTGAAAAAGCTGTTCTACACAAGCTTATTCAGCATKTAATGAAGATACATCATATCCTATAAATTTTATGGGACAATACATCGAAGCATATAGAAACTCTGTTAAAACCCAAAGAATGGGTCTGCCCGCAGCAATGAGCGGAGAAACCATACAGAGCAGCGCCGTGGTCTTGAACACAGGGATGGGTGGTACTGAGAACCCCGTTAAACTGGGCTAGGTGACGAGTCCATGACTGCTACACATGAGGCACCGAGCAAGTGCCTACTGCAAGTTGGATTTTAATGCAGCTTAGTACAAAATGGAGAGAACAACATTTATCAGTGCAGCTACTGTCCCTTTTATGCTGAATTGTATGTTATGTTACAATACTTAGTGTGAATGAGGGATTGCAACATTTTYCCCCCCAGCTGGTAATGTTTCAAAAAGAATTTGACAAAAAGGGTTAAAAAATGATAAATATATTGCAGCCAGTTATATGACAAGTTCTAAGCAGTATTGTTTAGTGTTTGTGTTTAGTATTGTTGAAGATGAAGAGTTGTGCTTTTTTCTGAATGCAAATCTACATTTTAAATGCTTGCAAGGAAGGTATGGGTACAAATTTATGCTAACTTTACATTTGTACTCTCTCCCATCACAAGGGAGTGTGACCTTACTCTTAGCAAGGTGTCCATCACCTTGCTTCACTGAAAGCTTAAAATGATAATTATTAAAATGGTGGTTTTATTTTGTAATCAAAGCAGAGAAGGCAAAAACAGTTCTTGGCTCTTTCAAGCTGGCTGGGATCAACTACAGGTAGAAAAGGGATGGTTTACTTCAATTAGCTCTGGTCAGGATAAAACTACAGTACTTGCCCCTGGGAAGAGGTAACAGCAGGGTAACTAACTCAAATTAAGCAGTTCCATTTAAAGTATGTCTCTCAGAGTGAAAATGCAGTCCGAATGAGCGGCTTTGTTTCTGGTCCTAAATAAAACATTTACGTTTCTSCCTAGTTTAGGTTTGTGTACTTAAAAAAATAATAATAATAATAGGAAAAACGTGTATCAACTGTGGACTATGAAATACAAGCAAAGTTCCATAAAACATTAGTGTAATGCATGCTGCTTTCAATAACTGTAAACGACTCACAAAATTGCATATTCTGTAACCCTTTGAGAGTAGCATTGAAAGATGCGGGTTGTGAGTACATTTAAATATGTGGCACCCCCCAGAGCTAGATTAAAGGTGGATATCAACATCTCCAAACAGAGGTATGACTCAAAGTAAAGAAATAATGTCATTAACTTAGAGCTGTAGGAAAGTTTATTTTCTCCCCTCATAAATTTAGATAAAAAGTTCTGCAAAACACATTTGATCGTATGTGCCTGAAGAAGGCAAAGCAGACTGAATGAGGAATCTGAGACCAGAATAAAACTTTCCCGAATGACTACAACATTTATTATTTAGCTTCAACAGATGGATCCACCTTAAGAAAGGTCCAAGGAGCTAGATGGAAACCAAATACAGTAAAAGGAAGTTGGGGATGTGGGTGTCAGGTTGTCAGTAATCTGACAGCTATGGTAACTACCCTCTAATCCAGCGGCTCCAGCCATGCTCTCAGCTGACACCGCAAGGACTGACTGACAGCTGAAGAGCGGGCACTTTTTACAGGCAAAAGTGACATCCAGTCTATTAAGGCTGACAAGCACAAAGCAGAGATTTGCCCTGAATGGTTTGGTACTGAAGCCTAGTAAAGGGGTTATTTGAAAGGTCTTAGAGAAAGTGTCAGACTCAAGCTCAGATGATAACAATATTGTAATGATAGCACTGGACAATGAAGTGCTATGATTGCCTATACAGGCCAGGAAGATTGCATGTGGATRCCGAGCTCCAGAAGCCAGTTTGCAGCAGCAGATTCTCAAAAGCAAACACGCAACTGTTCTAAGACTGCTTTTTGTCACTGTCTTAAAAACGTATTTTCTTCTGATGTGTAAATAGCGTAGTTGTACGTTTGTTGTTTTTGCCCTGGGGCATAGGGAAGAATTTAGCAGCAGGAGCAATTGTTGCAGCCTCCTACAGAACAWACGAGTGAAGAGCGATGTGCTTTCTGACATCCATGGCTTGTAGATTAAAACAAGATATCCAAACTAACCTGTTTAGTGTAGAAAAGAAAACTAACAACAATAATGAAAATAGCAGGATTTTTAGTCCAAATACTGAGTTTGTTTTTCTTCAGAAGTGATTGAAGAATTTGAGTTTGACATTGTAGTATAAAACCATTCTGCACAAAATGGGGCTAATTTTATAAGGAAGTATCAGAAGATTTAGCACTATATAGTAGCTGAGTACRTAAATTGTGAGATTCCAGAAGGAATTACAAACATAAGAGATCATTTGTTATAGCAGGATCTGTATCTAATGTTGAGTCATATTAAAAGGAAACCTGTTCCTTATTCAGCAAAGCTCTTTAACCTTTCTTCTGCTTTGTTCTTCAACCTTTTCATATCAGAACATAGTATTTAATGAAACGATGATGTGAGATTATTTTTGAACACAGAAGCTTAGTTCCTCAGGCAGCCCCTCCAGTTCTGCTCTCCCTCCCCGAAACCCCAGTGTAATTTTTCCTCGGATTGGTCATTTAGCACCTAGAAGCTAACTTTTAGGCTTGCTTTCCAAGCAGTTCCTTTGACATTCAACAGCTTAGCTCATCCTGCACCATCTACTTCATCTTAGTGATGRCTAAAAATCTGAAGAACTGTTTTCTCTGTATCAAAATGATACTGTAATTGGTTTATTTTTTCACAGATATTTTGAGGGAGTTGACACTTCTTTCCATAAGATTACGCTGTATCAGTCCAGTGTAATAATTGGATCTAGTCTTGTCTAATTTAAGACTCAGTCTTCTGTCTCTCCTGTATTTTCTTGGAAATCCAAATTTAGTAAACAGATTTACTAATTGGGTTTATTTGCAACTCAGATCCTAATTGCCAAGAAACAATCACGATCACTGCCTGGAGAAGCAAAAAAGTAGATGGGAAAGAAAGTCTGAGCCCTGCATGTGGTTGGATTGCTGGGGGGCGAATGGTCAAGAATGGTGTAATTTCCAGATGCTGCTACTGGTTTTCAAATTATCACCTGGAGTCAATACCATGTGCTAAGATGAAGSTTTTTAATAGCAATATAAGCTTCTCTGGCACAAAATACCATAGGACTGACATAGCGTGATTTTTAACTGACTTGAGTTTGTTTTTGTACATAGAGTTGGTAGTCAGCAAAAAAAGGATGAAATCAGATGGGGACAGACTACCCAAGATGATGAAACTTTGGAGTTGAAGATCTTTTTTTTTTTTTTAAATTAAATTAAATTTTTTTTTAATTAAAATAAAAAACTCAGCTTAAACAGTTTGTAATGTGGTGGTATAGACAATACATCCAGACTTGCATCTGGGTCCTTACCCATCCTGGGATTTTCAGAAATCTGCCCGAATATTTGTTGTGTCATGCTCTCTAGAGAGACTTCCTGCCAGAAAACTAGAAAACTAGTCTCTGGGTAACTTCTAARGACCTGAGTAACCTTGCATTACAGCCACTCTTCTTTGGTGGGCCTAAATTGATGGTGTCTTGCTGCCTTGTTTCTGGCTGACGGGAATTTTTGGTTTCTTTGCTTATGATGTGCAGTGTGAGGCCAAACRTACTGATCCAGCGACCTGCAAGGCACACCTGAAGGCTTGCTCAGACATGGTGGTTTGGCTGTCTCGCACTTTCCCTTTTACCTTTCCTCTCACCTCTTTCCTCCTCTACCTCCAACCTTCACCCATGGAGCAGCCCTTGGACTAGTGACTTGGTGACACACTGCTTCACGATCTTGGCTTTATTTTGACGCTCTGCTCTGCCCTGCACAGGAGCAAAGCCTCTACTGTCGGTGGAAGTATTTTTCCATGAAGACAGAGGCATAGCTTCAGGTCTTGTTCTAGACATGCAAAAGCTAGTCCTGGTCACCTGGGGTGAGAGTGGTACATGGCTCAGCCCAGGAGCCAGGACAGAGCAAACATGAGCAGGCCAGGTCACCCCATCCCTGCTGTGCTAAGGCCTGCATGAACAGGTTTTAAGTAGACTGACTTAAGAGGGTACCTAGATCCTGGATGAAGTCTGGACTTCAACCCAAATTGATAACTTTTCTCTGCTTAAGTCCTTCATGCTCCCAATGGCGTTTCCAAAAAATGTTCTGCTCTGACCTGTCCAAATAACCTATCGTATTMATTCCTCCATGTTGGATTGATTTCTCAAGTGTACTAGAGATATAGGTTTTTGGYTGATAAGAGCAATCACTGTAATTGGGTCTATAACTGAGTTAAAATGTTCTGTATAAATACTAAAACTCAGTGTTTTCAAAGGCATTCCTACTACTGAATAGGAAATAACTGCAAATAGAATAAGAATACGTCTGGTTATCTGTCCCATAAGATATGGGTTGAGTTCTTCCACATGTTGATTCAGCTCTACAAATATATACGTATACTGTCTCTAATTGCATAACAATTGAACTTTGTGGTGGGAGGGGAGGAGAAGAGAATTTGCTTTTATTTCCTTGCTAAGATTCATTTTTTTTAGACTTATGTACTGATAAAAAATTATATGTTTCTGTGAAAAAAAWTTTTTTTGATCTGTTTAATGTTTTCTTCAATATTATTTTCTTAGTACATTGCTTTTTACTAAGCCAGCCCAACTCACCTGTAGATTTTATATTTCCAGAAGCAGGACATGAATATATCATTTTTTGGCGAGAGTTCAGTAGAAAGAATTATCTGAAACTTGGTGCCAATGTATTCGTGTATTTGCTGTCCTAAACTAAAAAAGAACTTGCTCACTTACTGTCTACAAGCTATCTGTCATTTACAAAATGACACATCCAATTTAAAACCACTAGGAAACAAAATATTTAATCAGAATTTTATGAATATTTGCTAACCATGAATCTTGAAGGCCTAACAACTTCCCTATTACAGTGCAATTTATCTGACAGGTGGGGTGGCCCTCTGCAGAGGACATGCAAGTGCAAGTCAGCTCTCACCTTGGGCAGGTGACTTTACACGTCCTTTGTCCCAGTTCACCATCTGTGGAGCAGGAAATAGAGAAAATTTCCCATTTATAGGAAAGGTATTGAGAGAAGAGAAGGATCAGGTGAGTTACTTGAATCTAAGACTCCTGCTAGGCTTGTATTACTACTACTTGCCCAAGATATCAGAAAATCTTGTAAGTTTTTAGATATTAATGTAAAGCTTTATTTTATGGTGGAATTAAGTGATGCTAGCTGTGGGAAGAAGGGGACTTGGACAAGGAAGCTTGTTTCAGTCTCATGTTATTAGGACATAACCACAAGATGTGAGCGCATGCCACTGAAATATGGAATTCAGCAATAAAAATCTTGGCAAAAGCTGTATACAAAGGCTGACTCCCTCTGGGTCATCAAAGTCTGTCCCCTTTTGTTCAAAATTTGGCTAGGTTTTGTTGCTCCCTGCATTGCCTTTGGTATTTATTAGTCAGTGATACTGGCACCAKGAGTTGCCGAGTGCTGCTGCTGTGCAGGAGGCGCGTGGGACCAGAACAGCCGTGTCCTGGGGGGTTCGCGGTCTAGGCGCGCGGGCAAGCCGGCGATGGGGAGCGCCTCGCGCGGGATCGGAGCAGGGCCGGCAGTTCGGGAGCCGGTGAAGGTCCGGGGGCTTCCTCCTCGCCCGGCAGGTGGACCTGGCGGCAGCCCGCAGCGCGCGCGCTTGCGCGGGTCTGGAAGGCACGCTGGAGGCGCGGCGAGGTGGTCCTCTCCTTAACACGCCGTCCCCCCCTGCTCCTCCGCTYCTCCAGAGCGGCAAACCCCTGAGCTGTGGGGGTACTGCTTTAAACTCGAGCTTAATTTCTGTAGGGAAGATAGAAACGCTTGATGATAAAAACCAGAAGCTGGTTACTGTATATCCTGAGCGGGTTYCAGAAAACAAGACCTCAGAGCAGTGCTGTAAGCTGTATTTTAAGTCGTGAGTACAGCCAGGAGAAATGTAAATCTTTATTAGCATCTTTCCTTTGTTACACTATAGTATTTCCTGTTAATAGTTGATTTTTAAGCATGGTTACAGTACAGTACATATAGAAAGCCTTGCAGATTTTTTTTTTAAAAAAAAGAATAGGGCAAATGACATCTGAAGTCCTGAAAAAAAAGAAGAATTGGATAACAAACATTCAATCAGTCTGAGGTATTTTGTAAATCAGACCACTTTTATTTGGATATATTAGTGTTTAATGGCCAGTTTAAATTGGGACCAGCATCCTGATTCTGGACAACATGGCTTTTATTGGTAGGCCCTGCCACTTTAAACGTCTTTAATACTGTTTTAAAAATAGAACTGTAAAAACCTGTAACCAGACTTCAAAGAGCAGACCCGTTGTGCCAGAATTGCGAAACTGGTGCCGATTTTCACTGGTTGTAAAGCTTTGGGAGCGTCCCGCCGCCCCGACGCAGAGGTGCGCGGGGCCAGGCAGGTGAGCGGAGGGGCAGACCTGCTGCCACCACGCTGCCGCCCCGTCTCGGAGAAGGCAAAAGCGACGTGTACCTGGCAAAACAAGACGGTGAGGGGCCTTTGGCCGCTTTGCTTTTGAGGTGTTCCCATTTGCAATGGCCCTGGGCGGCGCGTTGCTGAAGGAAACTGAGGCAGCCCCACAGACTTTGTTTAATTTTGCTGGTCTTCTGGCACGAGGTCTTGCACAAGCGGGTCTAATGTAGCAGTTTGCWGTAGGTGCTGCACTGAATGAGAGTTTTTCCATTAGAGCGTATTGATTCTGTGCCACCCATTTAAACAGAAATAGCCCCAGCAAAGGTSTCTAAGATATAGTTACTCCAGGCCGATGGCTGACCACGTGCAAGGAGCACARCCATTAGCTACAGCGCTGGGTGGTAGGAGATAGCCAACACTTGCTTTTTTGTATGCCTCTGCTTAATATATGCTCTCCTTGTGTTATGGTGAAGGGAGATGCTTTGCTGGGTTAAACTGGCTCAGCTGGGGCTCCCCAAACTGAAATTGAAGATGGCAGCGTTGGTCCTGAAGTCAGTGCAGCGGAGACCTGTGTTGGTGGAGGACTGGACCCAGGGTATTTCTCAACTAGTCACGAGCAAAGCAGCTATGGTACAATGAGGCTTCACTAATATCCTGATCTTTGAGGTGCTGTGCTCTCTGTGTTTCCTTCAAGTGCCATAATCTATCAGCTGCTTGCTTATGTGCCATCATTGCAAACTCCTTTCCCAGGAGAAATGCTGTGGCACGGTATGTGTCCACGTGTGGGGACCTTTYTCAGTAGCTCTCTGCAACACGTCTTTTAGCACCACTAGCACTATAGTGTGGAAAGGTATTGCTGCAACACAGCGTTAGAAATCAGTTTGAAATGTGTGTGCTGTGACAACTGGTTTATTACTACCTCTAAAYAGGCAAAGATGTGAAAGGGATCTCTCCGGTGAGATATCTGCAAAGAACATTCACCTGGGAATAGGCTAATTGCACATCCGATGCCACTGCAAACCCACCTATGCATAACTAAAATGAGCACATATCTGACAACTGCACTGAATTTTTAAAGAAATTTAAAAATACTGTGATTATAGAGCCCCAGGGCCTGAGACACATCCGCGCAACACTTAAGGCTTTATTTATCAAAGATTCTCTGTACCAAAATTTTAGAAAATTAGGACCCAGAGATGTGCTTCACTAAATGTTTAGTTCAAAAACTTCTAGCAGAATATGAGCTTGCAACCATRTTAGGAGTATCTCTGCTTATAGCTTTTGGCATGAGTTCATTCTGATTCTACTGTTAAAGAAAATTATGATTTTTGTTATATATTAGAATCTTATTTTTTTTAATCTATAGGCGTTTGATATTCTTTGCATAAAAGATTCCTGTGGTTCCTGATGTAACTGAGCTATCTGATATTTACATGTGACCATCGTTATGGTTTCAGTTCCTCTTACAAAGCTTAAATAAGGTGTCTGAATAGTCTACAGAGAGCTCTTGGAGGGTTTTTTCTTTGGTTGCCTTGTCTAAAGGAAGTCGGATTGGTTACAGTTGAATTTCGTATTTTTTATTTCCCAGCAGTACTGTATTTGTGTAAGATTTCCCCATCTTAACAGATTTGGAGATTAGTGAACTTTAACGCTGCTACTGTAAACCTGGAGAGCAGGCTGCCAGCGGTGCCCGGGAGAGCTGGTCTCCTCCGCCTGGGCCAAGGAGGGAGGATGCAGGTTTCCCGCAGGCGAGGGGTGCGCCGACCACCCACGGGCCTGCCGCCCCTTCGAGGCTGCCTGCCTCTCGGCACGGGCCCCCRGAGCGGGCTGCTGACTGCGCGCTTGGCTGAGGCGCGTTTTCGGGAGGAGGAGGCTGAGCCGCGCCGCTGGCTCCCGCGCCGAGTCGCTGCAGCGTGCTCCGTGCAGGGCTGCGCTGGGAAGCGCTTTCGAAACTTCAGCTGATACAAGCGGGAGCTGTCTGCCTGCTGAGCAGCGTCTCCTGCCTGGGGTGGATGCTCTCCGTGATGCTCTCAAGCTGGACATCCAGCAGGGAGAAAAACGCACAGGGTTTTCACTGGATTACCAAACTGGGCACAGACTTTAACGTTTTTCTGGCATCTGCAGTGATCTTAACTTTCCTCGTTGCCCCATCGACGCTCTCTTACCCGTATTTCTGTTTTGGAAGGAAAGCAGTTACAATAGTCTGAAAGCCTTAAGTGAGATTATTCCGGCCTGTAACTATTCAGACCCCGAGTGAGATGGGGAACGATGGCCCTTGGTCTGCTCAGTTTGTCTTTCCCTTTTCTTCCTCTGGCACTCTGCATCATAAACTTAAATCGTTTTGGTATGACAGGAATCTTTCATACCCTCATTAAACTTAGGGAGGGGTTAAAATTCTGCTCTGATCAACACAAGAGAAAATAACTATTTGTGGAAGGAATAATATACATGAACCTGTCTATATGTGAATTGCAATGATGCTGTTAATCCCTCAGAGTGACTTGTTCTTGTGCATCTAGTATCTACTATCAGGACACTTCTTGCCTACTCCTTTTGAAGTTTATCTTTGTGAGCCAAAATTCTCGAGTGGTTCAACACTATGTGGAACAGTAGGTGGGTCTGTGYAAGATATAAAGGCTTAAACAGTTTTGCTTACTGCTGCTTGTTTGACAAGGTGGTGGAAAAGAGCAAATAGTGCATATGGTTTCTATTCTAAATGCTACAAAAATTTATTATTCGCTGAGATTAAATTACTGCATAGTGAAATGAAAGTGTGTATATATGGTCACTCCTTCAAGGACTCCTGACAGCAATTAAAAAATGTGCAGTCTTACCTAATTATAAAACAAATGCTTTCCCTCCGTGATATACATAGCAGTTTTGATGCTGCACTGCTTTATAATGTGGCATGCTCTATGTTCATTMCAGTTGTTTAACTTATTCTTTGTTGCTATTTTCAGCAAGATGTTTCAGAAAGGAGGCACTATAGTTTACAGTAGCAAACACTACTTATGTATACCATGAGTTTAACAATAAATTAAGATAATCCTTTTAGCTTTAGGCAAAGTAGGTAGTTTGGTTTCTTTGACTACAGAACAGAATGGTGCCAGTATAAACTTAGTTAGAAATCTGAGTTRCAGGAATTAACAACATAAAAGTTATCCTCCCTCTATAGAGGGAGCTTGTCTATAGACAAGAATACAAATAAATAATTCTTATCTGTTTCAGTTTCTTAGTTTCTTTTTTATGAAGCGTTACAACCCTCTCTACAATACTCTCTGTTTCAGCAATATTTTCCAGAAATCTGCCCAGCACTAGTTGTTCTTACAATAGGTGGAAATTTAAAAGAGTAAAGAGGGTGCTGAAACTAAAAAACTGATTATTCTTTCTAGGAACTTATTCCTTCAAAATCCAAATTCTTCATTCATAGTGTCTTATTCAGTTTACTGTGTTTGGCCAGGTAACCTAAACTAATAACCTCTTTTATTTATCAAAAATTAATGAGAAGCTGCTAGCAAACCATTCCTCTCCTTTCACTCTAAAAACATGAGAAATATGTAGATTGATGAAACCTTGTACTTCCATAGAGAGAGATCCTGACTCACAGGATCATATTTTCACTGTATTTAGGAAGCTCAGGGGTCAGGAAGTCCTTCACATGCTGCATGAACTTGGGAATGAGCCTAGCTCCAGTTTTTGGACACCAGTGTTCCTGTGTGAAAAGCCAATAAACATCCCAAACAAGCMGATAGGTTTAGCTGTGGTGGCCTAAAGTCTGTTAAGAATCAGCTGATGGCCAGCTGCTCTGCAAGGTTCCTATGCGAAGGCTTTAGTGCAGATGCTTGAACCAGCTGTGGCCAACAGGAGAGGCCTAGTGAACCATCTCTGATGTGATTTAAGGTCTTATATAGCAGGGTCCGGCCCGACCTGTGCAGATGCAGGCTGCTGCGTTTGCTGAAGTTTCCCTTGACACTGTTCGAAGCTGTATTCAAGCATCGTGTGTGGTGGTTATGAACTCAGAAGCTGTGAAGCACTTTAAAAAATGACATGAGAAACTGAAGGAAGTTTTATTAATACCGTCGGTTATTACTATATTGTCACACTTGTCTCCACAATTAAGTTCCATCTAATGTCTATGCCAGTGAAAAGAGGTGGTGTCTAGGAGATTACAGCCCAAGCCGAGAAGGGGTTTGTAAAGGCTCACCCTTACCCTCACCCTCGTGCCCTTCGTTCTCCTGTTTGTCCTTGTTCAGGTTATGAGCTTGTCGGGGTTGATTGCTGTGCTTTCTTTGTGCAAAGCCYGCCCCAACTGATTAAAAAGAAAGGCTCAAAATGGGGATTTGGCATGGAGGATGTTGTCTTTTTCCTTAAAAGTGGCTGTATGGAGGAAAAATAAAGAAAATGTTTAGAAAAGGAGGTAAATGAAGGCCTAAAAATGTGAGATTTGTTTATAGAGTGCCCTAAATAATTAAGTGGCTCCTTGGTAGTTTCTGCTTTGATCCACATTTTCTTCTGTGATTTTAGAGGAGGGAGGAATATTTTACACTAACTGCTGTTGCCCATGTGAAAAACCTCATGTTTTTGTGTTTGCTGTGGAGTCTGCTCAGTGAATTTCCTTGAAATCAGCAAGGTTTGTACAAGTCACTAATCTCAGGTAATTAGTTCCGGAATGAAGTCAGCTAAAGGCCAGCTCTTCTTTCTGCTAAAATAAGTGAACAGTGCAGCATGACAAGGGAGGGAGGGATTTGGTGATTTGTGCTCTAAGGTTTGTTTCTAAGAAGTGAATTTGGGACATATTATGTAACCAAAAGCTGGCACACAAAAACTGTAATAGATCTTGCCAGCCCAACCTGATACTGATACAGTGCCTGACTTTTGGCATAAATGGACAAGAAAGAACTGTGGTATAAGTTTGATAAAATAGGGGAAGTTTCTTTTCAGCTTAACTGCACTCAAAATGCATCTATTTATCTTAATTGTATGCAGAATTATGAAACAAACTGTTAAAAAGTAGGCTTTATTTCCCAGGATCCAAGACAGCAAAAATTGCTTTTTTAAATAGGGCTCCAATGTTCTTTCCACTCCTGTTGTTGCCTGAAACAGGCAGAGGCCCATAATAATGAGACAAATATTCTTCCTGACCGTTTCGGTGTTGTCACAGATCAAAGGCATCACTCGGCGCGTGGGTGGAAAGGATGCAGCGAGAGGGCAGTCGTTGTAGGGCGAAAATCTGAACTTAGATCCAAGTTGGAAAGAGATTTGCTTGAGAGAGGTCTTCAGGACTGGACTCCTCAGAAAACGTGCGTGTTGGTGATGAACATCTGCTAATACACTGTGCTCTAGAGCAAGACTAGAGCTTGTGCTATAGCTTCAATATGACCTGGGAAGGGTGTACACTGCGGGTCTTTTATTTCCAAAGAGAGTCTGGTTGTGAGTGTCTCAGAGTTTGTGTCTGGGCTTTATTTTCAGAGTTACCTTACACTCTTGAATTCTATTGATTTTGGATTAATTTGTAACTATTCAGTATCTAAGAATCTCTCAGGTCTCGAGGTAGATTGATGAAAATTGCAAGTCCAGAACAAGAAGGTGGTTTTCTGAAAAGATCAGSTAGGGTAGCTCATGACTGTTGAGAGGAGAACTTCTATGATTTTGTAGCAAGAAGTCCTCATAAATCATTCTGTTTGCAAATGAAATCATGTTATCAAATACTCATATGGAAAACAATAAAAAAATCTAAGATGTACATCAAATACAGACATAGCAAGAAAATGTGCATAAAGCTTTCTATTGGCAAACCAACAAAGTTTGTCACTACTATATATATGATGGGTCTGTCTCAAATCTGTTTACYTATTTTTCACATGGTGGGTGCATTTCAATTGACTTAGGCTTTAAGTTTTTTGTTATCCTCGGTGATGACACAGTGCATGCTGTAACAATTATTTTTTTTCTCTTACGAATCATTTAATTACGGTATTTAATTAATATCTTGGCAGAAAATGTAATGTGGCAGGGCCTCTGTCATCTAAGGGCCCTCAGGGGATTCTGTTATATCACTTTCCATGATAACTTAAAAAGAATTTACAGGGAACAATAGATTCTTGTAGAAAATAATAAATGACTACTTAGTAGGATAAGCAGATGAAGCGGCATTTCATAYGTCTTTGTTGTAGACTTTAGAGCCTTTATGCTATTTGAGATACAGCTGGCATGTGCTGAATTTTCTTCATGCCACTATTTTCTTCATGCAGAAGAGTGAGTCGTAACTATACACCGGCTCAGCCAGCCACAGTTTTCTCATTTCCAGTCTTCCAGGTTTGCGGTAACAGTCGTTCCTCGGTAGCCTGCTGGTGACCCTGGGATAATCACCTTTGTTAGTTAATTACTTCAGGGAGCAAACGTGGGATCAGATCATTTGTGAGTGATTAGTGGGTCTGGGGCTGCTAGGAGGCTGGTAGCTGTGTACTCGTGCACGAAGACGGGCGCGTGTGGAAGGGGGCGGTTGTGCTTTTCGGCTCTGCTCTGCCGCCTGTTAAAGTGTTTGATGTCGCTGGAGTGAGAAGTGTGGCTGTGGGGCCAGACAGCTCAGTAGCGTGCCTGCCGGCGTGAATATGTGGCCCGTGAGAGGAGCGGGGGACCGCGCGCCCCAAGCTGCCGTGGCAAGGCTCTCGTTTCGGCGGGTGGACTCAGACTCATTAACAATCTAGGTCCGCATCTCTAATCGCCATATGGATATCACTGTAGCCTGGTCATTAGCTTATAGCATATATCTGATCCTACTTGGGATTTACTGAACTAGAGATCTTCCTTTAATTGTTTGGAAGCAATAATGGATCTGAATTCCAAAAACTTCTACTGTTTGGGTGCATGCACTATGCTGCTACAGTGCCCCRTGTTAGCAGGGGCGTACGCTATTTTGACTTTCTCAACTGCAGCGTGATTAGCACACCAGTAGTATTTCTGCTGCTTTAATAGTGTTTACTTCTGTATAAAATTTCTGTAAAAAAGGCAGTTTGGGTCTGAGTAGCAAATATGGAGATCTAAATTTCTACCGCTGTATTTCCAAGTAAACTATTTAATAAAAAGTCAATAATTAGGCAKACAGTGAGTCTTTTTACGTTCGAATTTGGGACAGTTGTTATCTTCAGAAGAGATACAAATGCTCTTTGCATATAATTAGCCTTGTGCTTAGGCCTTAATATTTGAAAGACTTGGATACATTGTAAAATCAATGGAAATATTCACTATGAAAAGTTGAGCAAATGCTTAAATGTCTTTATAGAATTGGGATGTAATTACACGGAGCGTTAAAAATACCATCATAATGTTATCCAAACTAAAAGAGTGCGGTGCAGTATTAATGCTCACTAGTTTGGTTGTACAAGTATCACTTTCACAAATACTTATTTCTACACATAAAAATGTGGGTGCTTTCAAGAAAAAAGTATTCAGAAGCTTGTTGAATATATTTTGCATTTTTGSTTTTGAGTATTAAAATTTGTTGTTATATTAAATTCTTTCTAAGTGAATAGTAGCAAAATGCTACTACTTCAATGCGTATGAGCGGTATATTTCTTCATCAGCGGCTGGGAACCATCATCTTGCTACTATATTGAATTAAAAATGTATTAAAAAAATACCTCTACTTGCTGTAGAGAGACAGTTTGTAATGTTACCGGAGTTAAGATACTGGTGGTACTTTATTCTGTAGAGCGAGGAATTAAAAAGCTCTTCTACAAAGAAGTCTGGGGAAGATTGCCAAAGGTACTCTGTCGAGAGCAGACGCATAATCGGGAGATCGAGGATAAACCACTGATTCAGTGTGTAACTTTTTTTTTTAATCCCCCTTGTTATCTGTTCATACATTATTTTCTTCACCTGTTTGAAATATATGAGTAACATGTGCTAGCCTTTTGATTAATGTATGGTGTTTGGTCAAATAGTGCTATATAAATGCAATCTTGTTATCTTGTATATGAGAAGGTAATAATAAGATTTCCTTTTAATACTTATTAGCTAGCTTCTTAAATGGTCACTTAGAGGCTGCAACTGCTTGTCTCTGGTAAGCGTAAAAGATCATCCATCAAAAAGGCATTTTCTGGAGAAAGATTAGCTTTCAAATTTTAGCAGTGACCAAACAATTATTTTCCCTTTTTTGTTTTGTTTTGCTTTTACCGAAATAAGTGGTGCTAGTGTTTTGATATTTCTCATTCARGGGGATCTGTTTGAAGGGATGGCCCAGTATTTGAAGTACCTAAGCATTAAGGGTTTGAGTACCATTATTTTTCTGCCATTAACTGGGCATGTCAAATATGATCTTGCCTTTGCACAGTAAAAAAAAAAAAAAAAAAAAAAAAGAAAAGAAAAGAAAAAGTTCAAAATGTGGCCAATTGATGACAGCAGATACTACCACATACTAGCTATCACTCTGCAACATGACACACTTACTCTGGTTGAAAAGAATCATGCCACCCTACTTTTAAAAATATAATTTATTCCATTTGTATCTGTGCACCTGCTACTGACAACATCATTATGTTTAGAGATTTGTGCAAATCCTATAATATACTGCAGCTGACAATACGTTTATGGTTGTCTTGCAGCTTGCTGGTCAAGATATGTTTCAGCTTCCCTGCGCCCCATCACGCTAAAAATCATGTTCCAAATATAGCAGCATAACTCCTCGGAGGAAACTTTCCTCTAAATCTCAGAAATAAACACTTCTCTCTATTTCTCATTCCATCAGCATTATTCCTTGAGAGTTGGTGGTGAGCCCAGTCTTATTAGATGCTGAGTGGGACTGGGGTTTTTGTCAGGGAATGCCAGTTAGACAAACAGAACGTTTTTCATGAGAAAGGTTAGGGCTACAGAGCGGGTTATGATTCCTTCTTTTACTCCACACTAAAAATATTTTTTGAATACCATCAACATGGCTCCCTTCAAYCCTTTCTATTTGACTAAAGACTGACTTTCCTTAGCTGAACTACTTTTTTTCAACTAAATTTTTATGTTTCAAATAACTTGATTTGCATTCCAAATAAAAATAAAAAATTTGAAAATTAAGTTTCAGAAAGTATTAATATCAGAAAACAGATTTTAAAATTATCAAAACATTTTTCAGAATTGTCAGTGTGACTGAAATTGCTACAATGAGACTTTTCAACTTACACAAATTTAGTTATTTAATTTTCAAAATTTGAAAAAAGGAATAAGATCTGAAAGACTCATTCTCTAACTACTACTCATGCTCAGCAATTGTAAGTAACATTATTTTAAATATCAAATTGAGGAATGCTCAATGTGTTTTAAAAAATTTAAAAGCTAAGCCTACAAAGGGCTGAGAACCTCTATTTAGTATTTTGGCACCTTTAAGTCTTACTTCCATAAAGTGTAATGAATCCTGAATTGATCATTGTTTGTGGCATTGACAAAACTGCTTTTTCCATCCAAAAATGACAGGTCATCAAAGCGGACTCTTTTTCATAGAAATTCTCCTCTTTGATTAAATGTTGTCAAAAAGATTTTGCATGTGTAAGGTGGCATTTTTCTTTAAAGCCGGAGAAATAAACAGCAGCATTACAAATAAGATGCCCTTTTGAGGGGTTAGAAAGATACCAGTCTGAGTATTGCTTCACGTGGCTCTGCTCTGGGTTTTGTTTTAACGTTGAACAGGGATTAGTTTCAAATCCTTGACATTTTGCACAAAACACAATCCTTGTTTTCCAGCCATCCCCAGATTTGAGGGCTCTGAGTAAGTGCAGAAGGTGTTCTCAAGCTTATAAGACAGGAGTGAATGTGTTTATTGATGCCCTTGAGAATAATATAATATAGCAAGGATTGGCAAAGTGAATAATCAAAAACTAGAAACATTTGAATGTGTACACTAAATCCTGTATATGTATCCTAAGACTGGTTTATGGGTTTGATTGTGAGTACTGTAACCTAACTGACTTTAAATGAACTTTAAACTTGATTGGATCTCAGCATGAAGATGCCAACATTCAAATTGATTCATTAGCTGACCTGAATTCTCTGATAAAATTTACTAGCAGAGGATTTATTTTGGATGATGTTCCTGTCATTAATAGGAACTACCACTGGCAACACACATACATATATATGTGTGTGTGTGTGTGTGTGTGTGTGTGTGTGTATATATATATATATATATATGTACACATGCACATACACATAACACCAGCCCAGAAAAAAAAGAAAGATTATTTTAAACACTATTGCTGTTTAAAAATAATGCTCTATCATATTATTATTACTTTAGTTATTGCCTTACAAGTAGAATTACGGCCAGAAAGTGACACAATGGAAGTTTTTGTTGCGCGGAGCATTGCTGCTGCACGAAGCTGGTGCTCCAGTAGAGGCACACACCGAGTGCAGCTAACATACTGGGTGAATTATGTGTCCCATCACACCAATGACTGCAGAGCCATAAAACCACCCTAAGTGTTCTAGTTACAATCAATTACATCATGCTTTAATCACATTTTAATGATGTATTAACCAAGATTTCAACAGCAATTAGTTTAATGGGTGTTTGCTTTTTTTAAACTATTTTAACTGTGGCTATATCCAGTAAGATTAAAAAAAAATAAAGCATTAATTGTGACCTCTTTCTTCTCCAGCTATTTAGTGCGATAGGGCTGAAGAGAGAGATTTCTCAGTTCCTAAGCATTCATGAATCTTAAGTAATAATGTGCTTGACTTTGCTGCGTGATGATATACTGTGAGATTTTCTCATGTAGAAAGATTTTTCAAAAGACAACACAAAACTCTGCAAATACTTAATGCATCTCCCATCCTTTAGGGCAGAAAATATACTGCCCACTGATGCCTCAGCAAGGAAAGACAGTGAAAAAGGGAGAGAGTAAAATTATCAATCCTACTAATTTTTAAAAGAACGGTTTAGAAAAGTTCGGTGGCTCTGCATTATGGTTTTGTTGATGCATGTTTTCCCTACAGAAAACTGAAAAACATCTCTGAGGACTGAGCTCCCTTTAAAGCACTCCCTTACATATTAAYGGATAAAGAAATTTTGTAGCAAAACCCCCCTAAAAACCCGTATTAGGGATGATACCAAACTTAAAGAATGTTGTAAAATGAGAATGAAAAAATGTACAAAATGAATTCATGCCCATTTACATGCTTTCAGTCAGGCTACCAGATAACAAAGCCTCTGTCTTTGTGTTAACACTGCAGATTAGGTCAAGTTTTTACCCCTCTGAGCTCTTTTCCTGTAAATGACGGGTTTTGATGTGAAACAAGCAACATGTCAAAGCAAGTTGAAAGATGTAGGCATTTTATGCCATGTCACAATGACAGGCCGGTGAATATTTGGGCCATTAGGGGCTTATTAGTGAATAAATGACCAGATGGTTCAGTGATGCACAGAGATGGACAGAACTGGATGCTACTAATCAGCACTGTCTGTACTTGATGTCAAATCACATGACACAGTAACCCATGGATACCGAATAAAAGTTACCATTAGCAAGTCAATTTGGTATCTGTGTGGTGTAAACAGACTTATAACTGCACTTCAGAGCTGCCTGTTGTTAAGAAGAAATAATGGTAGAGTATTTAAATAAACACACGCTACTCTTATCCAGCCATGATAAATATAAATAGAATTTCAATTCCTAAGAGCTCCTTTTTATTCTGGAGAGGCTGTGGAAGGACGTTTACATAGCAGACTGCCTCCAAAGACAAAAAGGCAGCACTGGAAATGCTGTAAAAGAGAAACAGAAGACACTTCCTTTGCACGGCGTGGTTTGCAACACGAAGTAATGCTTTGCTTGTGCATTTGCTGCAGAAAAATGCAAACTTTGAGAACGGGACCCGTTTTCTGGGGTATGCTGTTTGAGTTTCACTGTGTTTGTTSCCCAGTTTTACTGACATTGATATACGTTTGCTTGCCACTACCTTAAATTTTTCTCCRTGGGTCCTTGAAAATTTATTCCCGCACACTCTTGTTAGCAAGTCATTTCCAGTGTTTTCCAGTGCATTGGATTTGGCTTAGGAGCGGCGGGTTTTGGTTCGGCCTGACCTGGAGGCAGCGGGGCGAGGAGAGGCTGCCCCTGCTCGCTAAACCCCTGCTGGCTTAGGGCAAAAGGAAGTTTTTTGCCTTGGATTCGGTGGCAGTAAGCTTAGGCGCTGGGGAGACTTGAGGGGAATGTTCTCATCTCTGACTGYGTAACAAGCACTCCAGCAGCACGTATTCTTTAGACAAAAATATAGGTATGCCTGAGGTCTGCTTTATTTTGCTTTTACGATTCTTTATTGCAAAGAAGAGCAAACACAGTATTATGGCCAATGCCTTTTGGTGCTGTACTAATGCGATTTACAAGCTGTGTTAAAAGTCAATTTTACTTTGGAGTTTCTCGGTGTGCGAAGTCAGGTGTACGGGTACATTCTCCCCTTTCTCTGAGGGCGGTGATACTAGTATATGCCTTTTCCACAGTGGGAGGATGATGCAGCAGTGTTTGGTGACTCTAGTTGTGTTGAACCATGAACTCCCTTTGATCACGATTCTCCCTCTCTCGCGCAGCTCCTTTGCGGAAATAGCGTGCAGTGAGTTTTGCTATACAAATGTTTSTGGCGACTGAAGTTTGCTCTTCCTGTGATCAGGTGAGGAACTAGACGAGCACTAGGCCTGCCTAATAAAGGAGTGATTTTAAGTGCACGGTCAAAAATATGCTCGTGTTTTGAGTGCAGTATAAACTTGGATTAGTAAGAAATAGAATGGATTAAAATTGTGGAAAACATTTTCTATTTTAAAATCCATATGTTAGCAGAAATGTATTTTTAAACAGAAGAGGCAAAGTTAATAAAATAGTATATATTAATTCCTCAGGCTTGCATTTTAGGAAAACTAATGGTATGCTGCTTATACTACCATAGTAGGTACTATAATGCTTTATTAGTAAAAAATAGCAGCATTTTTAGCTGCATTTGATCTGGTGATCATTTGAAGATGTCTCGGGAGGAAGCATAAGGAAGCAGGAGCCACAAAAAGGAACCTTTGTCTGGGAATCAGTCRCTTGAAGTTGGGCAGACTGAAAATTAAAATGAGTTAGAGAAGTTTGTGGAAGGCAGCTCACCAGTAGTTATAAACAGTGGACTAGATACATCTTCTACCTTAGGAAATTGGTACTAGATTGCTTGCTGGAGCCTGGGAAGGTGTACCACACCAACAGTCTTTTTGTGTGCATCTTGTTTCTTCTGTTTTTCCCAAAGCATCCTCCAGCAGTCATTGCTTGAGAGGAAAACTGGTTTAGATAGACCTGCGGTCTTGACCCTGCCTGGTAGTTCTCAYGTTCTTAAGCAATGGTAGGACTTCTTTTGGCCGCAAATAATGTACAATTAAAAAATTATTTTCTCTCCTAATGTTACATGTATAATTAGAAAATACATATAGGACAGAACTGGCTAAGTTGCAGAAGTTGTTAAATATGTATTGCCACAAATGTGCCGATTACTTCTATAACACTTTTTTACGTTAAATTCTCTACTGATATATTTTTTTAAATTACTTTCAATTGTGGGAAAATATAAATCAGCTGAGAACTCYGCTCTTTATAGCTCATCCCCTGTTCATTCTTCCTGATGCTATAACYGGAAATGAGACCTGCCTCAAGCTTTAACAAAATTCTGAAAAATGTAGTGATTTACCCAAATAGTTCATCTGACCATCCTGAAATCTCAGACTATGTTTCAAAGAAATCCAAAATAAGTTTTGAGTGAAAGTGAGGTGACTTTACTGATTTGAGTTAGAAGCCATTGCAACCTTGGTAGTTTCAGCAGAGGCTGAATTAGAGTTTATGCTCTACTCTTAATTAAAAAGGTCAGATTCCAGAGATAACGTCTATACAGAGCTAAAGAAAAGTGTCATTATAAACACGGGTTTTAAAAAAAAACTCAGATAACTTGACAACTGTCTCCAAAAAACTAGTCGCTAGGAAATATCATTCTTTCTTGATTATCTTATCTTGAATCAAAGGGAATTCTGCTACTGGGAGCTGAATCAAACTTCTAAAAGCCGTGATTCATGTTACTGCTGAATGTCATCTTTAACGTTATTCATTTTTTTCCTAAATGTTTTGTATTAATTGTAATCAACACAAATCAGATAAACAGGAATTAATACCCAGCAGCTTCTTGCTATAGTAAGTTTCCCGTTCTCATTGTGACAGGCTGCTTTGTACCTATGGTTTTCTCTGGTTTTGTGTAGTCAGTTGACTGTGGTCCAATTTAATTCTTTGCAAATGTCAAGACATTCACAGGATATTTTCCATCTAGACATAAGGACATTATTATCTTTTCTGTCGATGATAACAGTGTTATTTCAAAGTAAATACAACTTTCTTAAAGGTTTGTATATAATTGCTTTACATTACAAAATCATTTTTGAATGGAAAGARATTTGTGAGCAAATTCCATAGGAAAGCTTTCTATGCTGATAYACGTAATATTTGCATGCCACTATTAAATATCTTTAAAAAGAGATGCAAAATAGAAGTTGTCACCTACTGTAGCCGTTGTGCCAGATGATGGTGGTTCAGCAGAAATAGTCAAAAGTCCTCAGATCACCTGCTGTYCCCCAGGTGTGCATCACCTTATGGCTCCCTTCTTGCCCAGTGCAAATGACTTGTGAGACTGTACGGTTTGCCCAAAGGAAGGAGGAGGACTTGCGGGAGGAAGGAATACAAGGCTAGGAGAGCAGCAGGCAGGCAGCACTGAACGTGCACAGCGGGGGGAAAAGGCAACCATCCCGCAACGCTCTTTGTTAAGCACTGTGGCATGAGCACTGTGACTGATAGGTCTATGGGCCAAAAAGCAGCTCAGAGGACCCCTTCAAACGACACAGCCGAAATCAAAAGAGAAATACAGCTCGARTCTGGGCGTCTGCCACCAGTAACCAGAGGAAACTTCATCTTGGCCCGACCCTCGTTGTGCCTGCTCTCTACCTGGCCCGTACAGTTCAGATAGAGATCTGCGCCGTGGCCTGCTGGACGTGGGCAGTGATGTTCTGGAGATGTGGGGGATGTGCTAAAGCCCAGGTGTGGCAAGGCCTTTCGGTGAAGAGCTCCTTGCTGTTGCTCTGTTTGCTTAACTTGCCCTTAACTCAAACCAGGCTGAGGTAAAATGCACTGACTAGCATATATCAAAAGCCCTCAGCGTATAACGAAGCCCTGGCAATGGGTGGTGACTCCTCCTTGCTCCTCATGACACCTCTTGTGCTCCTTTCCTCTACAGCTGTTCCAGCCTGAAAAAAGGTACATGAAAAAGCACAAGAATTTTTAAAGTTTTCCAAAGCCTCTTTCATTCACATTTACACTATCTACATCAAAATATGTGATGAAAGTCCCTTTCATACTTATTTTTTGAAAATTTAAATCTCCACTTTAGTAATTCAAACCTTAAATTTTCCTCAAAATTATATCATTGCTCATCAACCCAGACAAAACGCTTCCTGCCATTCACTACATGAAGAGAGGCTTGCTAGAAAATGTTTAATGTTTACTGTCTAGGAAGAGCTCCCCACAAAGCAGTTTTTTGAGAATCTTAGTGTATATTCAGCAAATATTTTGGATGAGAAATTTCATAAAGAAGTAACAGCTTTAAAGAGAGATTACAAATGATTTTTTAAGTGGCTGTGCTAACTCGTCAGTCTTATAGGACATGGAAGAAAATCTGCCTGCCTGCTTAAGGCCCTTTTCTGTTGCTACTGAAGTCGATTGGAGTTTTGACAATGCCCTTTGCCGAAATCACCTGGCCCTTTAGCCAGGGCATTACACTGAATAATTGCAACATACCTGCAGAATGACAACAAAAAAAATTTATGTCTTTGACCTGATGTCCCGGTGGCTTTGTTATAAGTTTAGTGAGGATGCAACAGCATCATATAAGCTGCTGCTTATTTACTAATTAATTTACCTGTGTATATACAAATAGCCCTTTTGCAATGGTTTCCTAGCAATTCAATCCTGATATGCATCCTTTGTTTTCAGTGACAGGATGTGTGGGTGACTGGGTGTGCATGACCATAGGCTTTCCTGTCATCAAATGTTGGGATAATTTCTGTGATTACCTGTTCTTTTAGCAAATTAATTTGAGCAAGTCTCCCATTTGTCTGTACCTTCAGGGGTTTGGGATTTGAGTCAAATTCCTATCAGAAAAACAGCAGCTGATCATTACATCTTTATTGCACATTTCAGTTCATTTTTATGAAGTTTATAATGGAAGATTTTCAACACTTTTAAAATAATGCTGACTTAATTCTTCCTTGACAAAGAGAGTGCTGGCTGGTGTTAATAATCCAGCAACCTCTCTTTTTTAACCACTGAGTTCATGGAATTATTTCTATATCATAATAGGCAGGTATACAGGTGTGCATTTGTGTTTTTGGAAATGGCTCTACACACAAGAGGCAAATTGCCTGCTGGGGACAGTCCTGAAAAGTACTCTTAAACGATTCTTTTTTACACAGAAGCTCTTTTTGTAAAGTTCTCTCTTGTAGTACTTAGAGATATCGAGATGCTGAAAACCCAGAGGACTTCTCAATAATCCATTTGTCTTTTCTACTTGTTTGCTGACTGAAACGAGAGGGCTGTATCCCACCACGCTGGCACTGGCAGTGCTCCTCTCGTGGTGTTACTGCTGGCTATGGAGGGAAGGTGAAGAAGTCCTGCTCCCACTGCCTCCATCGCACCTCACCCCATGGAGCAGCGTTTATCCAGGGAAAATAACTTAGAAAGGAAAGCTCCTCTCCTTCGAGTGCTAATCCAATACAGCACCTAGTGATGTAGTTTTGCACAACCTTGCACAACCTACAAGTGTGTGGAAGAAAAGACGTCTTCCCGAGCAAGAGGAACGTGTGCTCCTGAGAGCCTCGCACCCTGGGGGTCGGGGGTGAGAAGTACTTGAGCCGTGGATCCTCTGAAGTTTCATAATACATTACGTAAGTGACTTCAGTAGAAATTTCTAATATTACTGTATTTCACATTTTCCAAACTAATAAGTTGCAATATTAATTTTCGTTCAGGCTGGAATAAAAACAGATACCTGAAATATCCATCTTAAATCTTCTTATTCCAGAAGGTGAACAATCAACTCTAAACAAATGAACAAACAGGCTCCTACTTCCTCTTTCCCATTCTATTCTCTTTTTCTGTCCTGTTTTGCTTTTTTTCATCCCCCCAATCCTGAATTAATTTTCTCCTCATCTTACTTGGAAATATCAAGAAATATATCTGACTAGAAAAAGATCCTATACATTGTTCCAAATGTATAACAAAGCATGCTCAGAATTCAGAGGAATTTGTAGAAAATGCATTTTTATGCTGCTGTGTTTTTTGAAAGACAAATCTACACAGAGCTAGATATCCACATGGCTTGTTTGAGGCAAATAATTTTATTCAGAGAGCTCTGGAGTCTCCAGGTACTGTACAAGGATCTGATCTTCACGTGCAGGTGTGCAAGTCTGATGTCTAAAGTGATCCTACGCACTTGCAGAATACGTGAAAAAAAGACGTGACATTGTCGATGCCTGGATGCTGCTAAGAAACAGAATTGTGAACCTTGTCCATGATTCTGAATAGTTTCCATTGCATTACTAAAATGGTTGGAAAAAGTAAAAAATACCATTAGAAAGCAAAATAGGAAAAAAATGAATGTGTATTTTTGTTGCAGAGCTGATGAGACTCTTCCACTGTAGTGATTCCTGTTTCATCTTGCAGACAGTTGGATATGAGCGACTCCTTGCACCCCTTTACTGTTTGCTTTCTTTTTCATATAGAGATATTAGCTGTTTTATCAAAATTACTTTAACAATGTGATTTTGTATAGTATTTTCAGCACTAAGCTTTCATTTGTGGGTGGATAGTGGAATCAGTAACAGCCAAGATCTTCTCGAAGGTAGGGAAAAAGACCTCCTGTATCTCAGTTTTTTTTTTTTCCTTTCCAAGAGAAAACATAGAATCATTTTTAAATTCAGAGGGATTTTGAGACTGAGCTTTAAAATCCTAGGGTATATGTCTGAAATAATCTRCCAACTAAAAGCTATGGGCTGGTCAGCTGACCTACAACCCTTGCTACTCTGATGCTCTCCAGTGTGTAGTAGTATGTGATTCATACACAGTTATTTCTGACTGTGTTCATCTTTGAAATAATCACTCCATTCTAGATAAATGTATTCAGTGGACGTGACTACTCCATCCATCATATTAGGTAGGGTTGTGTGGCTGAATGCAGCTCTATTCCAGATAATGATGGTCTCTAATATTTTCCTGAAAATGTGGGTAATTTATTATCATAGGCTAATTATGCCCAATACGGCTGCAGTCTGACATTTATTGCAGGAGGTGGGCTAGGGGGAGTCGGGAGGCACCGCGTTGCTGCTGCAGCGCTTTCTGGGAGGGAGTTTAGCTGGCTCGTCCAGCGCTGCTGCTTGCGCTCTAGGAAACATTTCCCTCCCCGCAGAGCACGCAGGATGCACTCTCCCCACCCGTGTTTCAGGCGGGGTTGACGGTCACCAATATTTCTCCTCAGCTGGGGGCCACAAAAGCTCCTTCCCTCCCGAGGCTGGCTCCTAGGCAGGAGAGGGTGCAGTGACAGGCCCCTTTTTCATCAAAGCCGGATCACCCTCGGCAATCACTGCATTTGCAGGACGGCGTTGTGGCCTTGGTTTCTTGTCTAAGTTGCTCTTGTCCAACAATTTCTCTTCCCCGTCTGTAAATGATAGGGGATACGAAAGAGAAAAATCCTGTTTTACAGCCTTCAGCTTCCCCTCCAGGACAGATTCAGCTCTCCTTTCCTGCCCAGGGAAACTCGGACCTAGGAACTTCCTTAAAGATGTGATCTCCCAGGCAGAAAGAAGAAATGTCACCTAGCCGTTCTACTGTAATTTAACCTTTTCTTCTGAGTGTTTCTCCTCCATCGCTCTTCTTAGCTCAGAAAYGAATAGCAGAGCAAAACATCATTTTAACTCCTGCACAATGTTTTTTTGTTTGTCTTTCTCAGGAATTATTCCAAAATAGCTGTACCTCCTTCAAATCAATGACAATTTTTTTGTTGGCCTCAATAGGAGTGGATATGCATTTGCTTTTAAGGATCTATGCATGAAATAGCTCAGTTCTACGAATTCTTCTTTAATCTCAGTTTTATAACATTTATGCTTYTCCTTTTATGAATGTTTTGCCACTCTAAATGAATGTGTCATTAACAATTTTATCAGGCCCTGTCCGTAATTTCGAAAATTTCTTTTAGGTCACATCTGTGGCTGTTATTTTCTGGGGAGAATAATTCAACTYCCTTAACCTTTTCTTACACCTTAGATTTTAGAGACCTGATATTATCTTTGTTGCCTTATGGTGTATTCTCTGTAAGGCAGTAATATGCTTCCTGTATCACTGTGCCCAGCCCTGCAAAGAGGTCTAGATAGGCGCCATATGAGTTATTGCTAATAAGGATTCGTATACAGAAAGTGCATCACCTCTTGTTTAGTATTCTATCCCCTTGCTAATACAGCCTGATATCTTGTTTGCCTCTCTTACTGCTGCTGTGCACTAGGTTGATAGTTTCAGTGATTTTTCTGCAATAATTCCCCAAAGCAGGCAGCTGTGGTAGGGTTCCTCACCTGGGAAAGGATAGTTATTTCAATATCAGGGAATTTATGCTGGGCAGTGCTGGGAAGTAAGGAAACCATATTAGTCAAAGTGCTTTGAGAAAATATTACTGCTAGTAAAAGCAATCACTGTAAGGTATGTAATAATTCTGGACTTTAAAATGATATTTTGGGCCAGGGAATAGAAACCCATCAAGTTAGTGATTCATTAGGACAAAACCAGAACTTTAGATAGCTCTTGCCATTATTGCTGTCTTTGTGGAGCTCTTCAMAAGCAACAAGAGCATCAGCAGAGAGCACAGCTTCTTTGTCAGAGGTGCAGTTTAGAGGTGCTTCATTTCAAGGTTCATATAAGGTGAAAAGGAAAGWTAGCAGAGAGCATTCCTTGGTCAGTAAAATGGCAGAGATCTTCAGACAGTCAGCAAATTCTGGGCCAGTGATTAGTTTACTGAGAGTTCAGGCWGGACTGTTTGCTCTTTAATTCTCTTTAAAGTCCAGAAATAAGCTTGGAGTTCATTAGAGGGTTAAATGTTTGGGGATTTTTCTCCTTGATTTCACAGTTTGTACTGGTAGACAGAAAGTAGACTCACTTTTGAGCCAGGGTGGTGAGTATCTTGGAACAGTTAAATGTGTTCATATTATTATTGGCATTAAAAGAGTTCACTGCTGGCATATATAGATTTCAGTGGAGCGTCTGTGGTCTGGTGTGGTGTTTGCACGAGTCCCCCAGGCTATGCAACTAATCCATTGCAGACAGGGCTGCCAGGAATGCACTCCCTTCTCCGCCTTTGACTGGTGGCAAAACCAGCCAACTCCTTTTGAAAATGAGGCAAAATGATTTTCAGCACAGTTGCAGAAAGCTCGATCGAGATGAGGTAAACTTTTCAGAGATGAAGAGTCCTGATGYGATAACATTTGCAATGATCCTCTCTGATTACCCTCTTTTTCCTCGGACTGCAGGAAATACTTGCCTAGCTCTTGGGCATTATTTTTGACCTTGGTTCTCTAAGCCGCCAGAGGGGACAGGAGTAAGGTACATATCTTTGTTAGCTAGTGGCTGTTAGGTGTTTTTGATTGCACAGGAAAGGAGTGTTAAATGATTCGTTGAGTCACTTCTAGAATCCTAGCTAAATGAAGAAGTTCTGCCTAGGCTAAGCAAAGGGAAGAAGAAATTACGTGAATGAAGAGAGGGGCCATGCGGATGCATCCTACGTACAATTGCATCACATGCAAGGTGAAGGGCAGCAGTTAGCTGCTGTTTTGAGGCAGTGTCCCCCAACATACTTGTCAGCTTGTCTAGTACACACAAGACCACTTGGGATCCCCTTTTGCTTCTCATGTTAGTTGTAGAAAACGTTATTCCTAGATATGACTGAGGGAGTGAGTAATTTATKTTGAAAAGTTTCCATATGCAGCAGTTTATCTCTGAATTTCAAGTAAGTACCAAATGTAAGTCTCCAGAGGATAGCTTATAGGGCATTATACAGCTAAATCAGGCCAGATTGCGTGCGGCTCTTTGCTTCTGAAAATACTGGAAAAGAGCATAAGCCTGATAGCGTGGGAGGAGGTGAGCAGGTGCCGTGGTAAAGGCATTGCAGGGAAGGGAGGAATGGGATGTTTTGCAAGCGGGCACAGCCCAGTGCTGTGGCTGTTTGTCTCACTGTATCGTTCATTTTCTTGATTCTTGCTCATCATTGAAATAGGTGATTGAAAATAAGCTTGAATTTTAAATCCTYTCAGAAATGTGAAAATCATTATATAAATACACATTTTCCACATGATCTGAAGTACTGTCCCCAAACAATCAACAGATTTATATTAAACCACATTGTGCTATAATTTCTAAGCATTGCTGTCTGATCGGAAAAGTGATAAATTTTGTTTCTCGTTGGCATGGTACTTTAAACTGCAAAAGAGAGGATTTAGGAATATGTATGAGCTAATGACAAATTTTAAGTACTGTATCAATAAACACATTAAAGAGGTGATAGAAAACAAGAGAGACAGGAGCCTTTCTATCGACCTTCTGACCGAGGAATGCAACTCTGCCTGTGAATCCTGCTGTATTTTACTAGAGCCCACTGTACGYTGTATCCAGTAGGTCTGCAAAGAAGGATGTGACACCTAGCTGTTGTCGTTGATCTTGAACAAAATATCAATTGATTAATTAGAAAATGATTATTCTCAGCCAGCATGCTATTGAACAGTTGCTTAAATATTACAGCTGTTAATAACTGCTCCTTCATATTGCAGGAAAATTACTGTCTTAAACCAGGCTCTACTTGCCCCAGAGAGGTTACAGTCTGACACCAACCTTCAGCCACCACCTGCATGGTTCTACTGTTTTAGGTCCCCAGACCTTCTTCCAGGGGCCTYGCAGAGCGCCCCGGTGCCCCGGCAAAGTGGACTTTTGGGATGTCTCACCCCAAAGACTTCTTGGTCTTTATAGTCTTTAAAGAGTATGAAAAACACTCTGGTAAGCATTAGACCTGCTGCTCTTCTGTCAGGTTTTACTCCAACGCTCGTACAGCGTGATGTGAAATCTACAGTGATTTTTTTCATATATCTGCTTAAAGCATTTGAAGAATAGCCAACAGTAGAACTTTACTGAAAAGATCTAGAGCAAAAATGCTTGTTCATGGTAGCTCTTTGCATAGAGCTGGCATGCAAGAAAGCTTCTCCGMTAGTGGCAAGTAATTTCTACACAGAAATGTAGAACTTTCTCTACGTTTTTACGTAAAAGATTAACAAGGAAATATTAATCTTGGTGACCTAAATAATTAAAAGGTAGACTTAAATACATACACTTAAACAGATAAACACAGGATAAATATGTTTTCAGGTGACATTGTCTCCTGAAAATTTTGTGTGAACAATTTATTTGGGCTTCTGCTAATTTAATTATTAATTAGGTATTGTCCAAGGGAAGCTGCCATTCAAAAAAAATCACTAAGTTTACTGCAATTCCACTTTTTAAAATAACAAGAACATGTTTGTGTGTGTTTCCTCTGTTTAAATTCTGCTTCCTCCTTGTGAAACTGTTAATRTGGTGGAGCCCTGCCTACAAACTCTTAAAAACATAGTTAATTACAGATAGCCCAATTTAAACTTCACAGCATTCTTGCTAGCAGAACATACAGTAAGTTGTTTATTCCAGCCACCAAGAAGAAACACATCTTATTACTTCTATCTTATTACTTCTGTGCATTCAGAGATAAGCGAGAAGGGCTGCTTCTGTTGCCAGTAACAGCAATACTTGTTACAAACAACTGGGGGAAAAAAAACTTTTAAAAAATCCTGGTGATAATCACGCCTTTAGATTACATGTTGGTCTCAGTCACAAGCATTCAACTCCTGCACTGTGCTGTGGGGCTTGCAGAACTTAGAGCTGCAGACAGGGCGTAGATAAGGCAGTTAAAGCAGCGGTGCTGTAAGGCTGCAGTATCACCTTCCGGCAGCATTTGCAAGTCACTTGCATGCTAAGAACGATTTGCTGCAGATTGCTTCAAAAATGTTCTTGGAGGTTGTTTCTGGGCATGGTGTAGTGTGAGCGTGAAGGCTGCAGGAAAATAGGGACAGGAAGGCAGAAAGACTAGATAGTCTTCTGGACTCCGCATAGCCCTTGGCAGGTCACCCAATGCGTTGGGGTTTTTTTTATTCCACTCTACAAAAGAAACAGATTGCTCACCTATCTGTAATGTTTGTAGATGAAAAGCCTTCTACGTCAGACAATATTAGTATTAAACACCTTAGGGATTCAGAAGTGTAGTGCACAGTGAAAAGCGCACAGTAGCACAGTATTGTAATAATTTAGTGGATCTGGAAGCCATTTTAGAGCACTTTCCGTCACAAGAACTTAACAATCAGAGAARATGATCATGTCTGAAGCTCTGTAAAACACATCTCTTTGGGGCTGAGATCACTGCTATTTTAAATTATGGTCTTYATCCTATTAACAAAGTAAAATTAATTAGCATTTCAACTTAGAAAGGATGATGTCATTTCTATGACTATTCCCGAGAGTTGCCAAGGTTGTAAAACATGGACTTGCCAAACAGTTCTGCAGCAGATGCTGGTGGGGAAAGAGAAAAGGAGCAAGGCCTCCTGGAGGGCTCTAGTATATGTGGGACTGGACAGTTTTTCTGAACCGCGTGTGTATTTCGGCAGTGAACACAGACCCCTCGGGCAGGGGGGTGGTGGGGCACTTGCTGCGGCGCCGATGGGCTGTCCTCCGGCGAGGGGCGGTGCTGGCTGCTCTTACCCCCCTTGACTGTGCTCCCTGCCACTGGGGCTGCGGAGCTTCTGGGCACTGATAGGCTCGATGATGCCTTTTGGGATCCAAATGATTTGCGATCCTAAAGCAGCTCTGGGACACGCTGAAGGGACGTGCAAAAGGTGAGGTGCTATGTCTGGTAAGGGAGCCAGCAGTGTCCCGCACGAGCACAGCTTGAGGCTGCCGTTGTCCACAGGGGCAGAAACTGGGATATTCAGTGACTGATGTTTCATCTCCCAGACAAAAACAACTTTGGTGAGAAATGCATCATGCTCAAGGACAGCTGACTTTTTCTCCAGACCTCCCAGAAGCCCTACTTGGGAAAGAAAATGTAAAACACACTATCTTGTTGTATGCCATTTGCTAAGTGACAGCTGATTACATTTTAAGAATGTTTTCTCATTTTTTGAATTAAATCAGTTTGGCATTCTGTAGCAGACAGTACTCATTAACCTTTTAAGGACAGACAAACTAGATTGAAGCACTCAATGAAAAAAAAAGTGAAAAACAAAAAAACCCCAAAACCCGACCCTGTTCAACATCATTGTAACCTTCTGAAACAACAGCGATCAAAGAAGGTCTTCTCTTTGCAGTAATTTATTAGATATGACATTGGTTTATACTACACATGAGCAAGCTTGAAGAGACTACAAAGTATGATCCAAACTCGTGACATATAGCATCAACTACAYTTACTATCTTATCAACCTTTGATGTTTAGAATGATCATAGTTTTCATAATTAATGATTCCATATAACTATTCCAGACTCCTGGAAAGAAGACAATTACAGCCCACTTTCTAAACCTCAGTAAGTACTTGGAGCAGAAACCAGGAGAGAAGGAACCATGTGACTGTCAAACCATTATTGTTGACAAATGCAGGAGTATTTAAGTGAGAACTAAATAGAACTAAATATAACGCAATTCTGCTGTTGTTTTTCCCCCTCCCCTAGGCCTCAAAATGCATTGTGGATATTGATTGGATGGTATCCAAAAAGCGGCTATTCTAAAAAAGCACATACTGGGTTTAGGGAAAGAGAGGAATTGCTTATAAATGCTGGTTTTATATGCACTCTCATGTGTCTGTCTGTGTCTGACCACACAAGGTTTGTGATGCTCGCGATCACTGACAAACTGCCCACAATAAGCACTGGGCTCTGGTATCTGAGTACCATATAGACTTCATATTATTCCTATGTTAGTAATAGAGAGCTGAGGCTAAATGAAAAGCTAAAGCCACAACTATCCTGTAAGCAGAAAAGGTCTGTAATCACCTCTCTTGGTAATGTTCCTCAGGACAGCTACTTGTATCTCAACATAGCACCTATGGAATTTTTGTGGGCTTTTAGAAAAGTAGATGTTAAAGCAAACTAGTAAAATTTCTGATGCTCCCCTGCCCCTCCAAGAGGGGAGACTCATTACTGCAGRCTCATTACTGGGGACAGATAATTTTCTCTACTGTGTTCATTTATGCCAAGGGCTCAAAAGACCTCAAACCTGGAGTTCTTCACAGATGCATAAATCCACTGCTGGTAGGTTTGCCACCTTGCAATGCAAAGAAAGTGGCTACCCAGCAGCCAAAGCTCTTGGGGGGAGCAGTATTTAAAAATCTCGTGTGCTGCAGCTTTGATATCAACTAGCTGATCTTAAGAAAACCAGTCAAGCCAACAGGAAACCAAGTGGAAGAAATTACCCACTTCTGGGTGGCTCTTGGCAAATCAAGGTACAAGACCTCTCCGTGCATCCTGTACAGGAGCTGTGCCAGTTCAAGATGTCTGGCTCGCTGCACCTCCCATTTTTCCCCTTAGGAGGATAAAGGAAGAAAGCGAGTAAACCAGTGCAGATGCTGACTTCGTCCACTCAGTCCCCCAAAAAACAACCAGGAGAAGAAGAGAAATAGCATAGCAAATAGCAGCATGCCTGACAGCTCGCTCCATTCCGAGGTGTAACAGSGAAAACATGGCTTGTACAAAAGTGTAGCACAGACTTGACCCTTTTAAATATCTTCCTTCTCTAGGTTGGGTTTCCTGCCCTGCAGCACAAATTCTCCTGAATGACGTGAAGATCCTGTCAAGCAGTGACTCTTCCTGCAGCTTGGATCGAGTTTTCTGGCTCAAAGAACATGTAAGTTAATTAGTTCTTAAACCTCTGTGTAGCAAAGGCTGTACACTTGTAACTACTTCTACTCTATATTTAAATACCTTGTGTATTTTAAACTAATTTGAGATTATATCAAGATTTTTCAATCTCTGGAGAAAAAAAAAAAAAAAAAAAAAAAAAAAAAACAGGATCATATGGATATGAATTTCTTTTACTGCCCTAAAAAATACACACAAAGGAATGAAAAAAAATAGAAAGTATGAACTGTCCACCTGGTAAAGGCAATTAACAATTCAGATCACTCTGAGGCAGCAGAGCCCAGAATTGACACTGGAAGCTGGTGGAGAAGAACCAGAAGTCTTTGTGGGTTTTCTGTAGGCTGCCACCATACAGGCAGAGCCTGGCACTTCCCTGTCCATGCCACAGGTCTCTAAGTAGTCACAGCACTCTGCGCTCAGGCACCCAGTCCAAGGACTGAGTGACAGCTTGCCTAAATTTCCAAAGAACAAGCCTTTATTTATTCATTTATTTATTTTTAACCTAGAATATGGTTAATGAACTAAGCCATTCTTTGATCTTGTTCCCTAATCTGTTCCATCCTGGAAATAATTTTTACTGACCTTGGTATATTGGGCTGCCCTTTCTAGCTGGGGYTTGGCTGTGCAAATCTGACCTGCTAATAACAAAGCTGCAGCTGGAGGACCATTGCTACAAGATGTTTTAAAGATGATTGTATTAGTTTCTTAAACACGTTTCCTGTTTCCTCATACATGGGGCTTTGCAGCTGGCTTGACTGTAGGACTCTCGTCACAAATGAACTGTCAAATCATTACTACGTTTGATGCAGCATAATCTGTCTTGAAATTAGAATTGGTCCATCCAGGCTCAAATTTCACTTGCAACTGAGGCTAATGCACTGTTTTGAATATGCATTCATGGAGATTCACATCCATTGGGATCCAGGGGGAGTACAAGTTAAGAGCAGATTTTCTGAATTAGCATGTCGAGAGGGAAGGGTCTTTCATTTAGACTGCTGCAGATGCCTCTCCCTCTTGTTCATTACAATTGCATTTCATCAGCTTTATGATGTCCACATGTCAATTGAGTGTGAGGATTTTGCACACAAAAGAGCCTCAGGGAAAACGACTTCACTAGCTAATCAGCTGATTATCATACCTCAAATGGGCTGCAGTATGCTGCTCCAAATACTATATCAGCGAGAGTGGAATCGAAGATTAAGACAGCAAAAAGAAAGCTCTACATCCCAGTTTAAAGAAATCAAACAGGAATTTGTCAGGGATAGAGAGAAGCAAATATAGTCAGGACAAATGCCTTTGAAATATCCTGAGGTTGATTTAAAAAAAAAGAAAAAAGAAAAAGCTTTTTTCCAAAGGTGTGTGGGGGGTGAAAGGTTAATTAACAGTATTATCTGCCTGTTTATGCCCAGCTGTGTAAAGCTCAATAACACAAGCTCCCACCCTGGTTTTAACATTGCATCCAAGAATCAAGACCAGTTGCAAGAACAGCCTCTGCTAATAATTGAATTAGCCTCTGAGCAAGCTGGATGTTCGCAGCAAAACAGCCTTGCTCTCGCGCTCTCCCTATTGCGCTTATTGGAATCTGCTTTTTGGATGGAGATCTGTCATGTGGGGGGGGGTTCCAACCAAAGTCAGCAAATGATCGAAACGGTAATAAAGAGGCTCCGACGGAGATTCTCACACGACAGCTCGTGGCAGCGCGTACGTACGGCTTCACCAGCCCGCGAGTGCAGGTCTGCAAGGGCTAAGAGTTAGCGGTTAGTGTGGGCTTTTTCYTTTTGTCTGGAATTTAGCAAAGTTTTATCCTAGCTCCCTGGAGTCTTCCTCAAGTCTATCTAAAATGCAGTTAGAGCAGAGGCTGTCTTTTGCTTCACGGAGCGTCTGCCTTATGCTTTCATCAGAGTAGTCTAACTCTCACAGATGCACTATTTAACAATGCCATCCCCTGCCTTCATCAGAAGGGGGAAGGTTGCAGAGCGGAGCCCTGAAGAATAAGGGGGGCAGGTCCCCTGTGATCGGCGAAAGCTGAACATCGGTGCCAGTTTCCATCTGTCATGATAGCCTATCTCCGAAGCTTCAATCTGTCAAAAGCTTGCTGCCTAGCTGAAGGCTCCAGGAGATTTGGTGCACTAAACACATTTGACAACAGCATTATCACTGCAAGGAGCCCAGCAAAATGCCATCAATGTGTTAATTGTAGCTGGCTATGTAAAATGTCACTTCCCATATCATTTTACAGCAGCTTTGCCTATTTTGCAGCTCCTAATTTTCCACACTTTATAAATACGTGGATTGCTCATGTAGAAATGTGGTTCTTTTTCATGTCAGCTATGGTTTGGGCTTTTTTTTCTTAACGGAGGTTTAATTTTGATTTAATGCGTTGCTCCAAGAAATCAGCGGTATCTATGGAAAGATAAATAAATAAAAAGCACTTGTGGAAATGAATTGTCTGTGCATTGCTGCTGTTCTAATTTTATATCTCATTGGAGATTTATTTCTGGGTTTGTGTGTTCTTTAGTGTATAAATGATTCATTTTGCTGCTGTTGCTACAAACTCCCTTTATCGAGTGCACAGTATTTTTGCATTCCTGAGAGTTTTCCTCCATCATGATGTAAGAACACTTTTGTAATGATAAACATGAGAGTACAGCATAAATAAATGAAAAATCCCCCTTGAAGGTATGAATGTGCTTTTTAGCACCCAAGTAGCTAATATTCAATTTCTGGTACAACTAGTGCCAGGTGTTAAATTTCTCTAGTTACTGTCACTAATGCAAATTAGATTCTTTTTGTGCTCATAAAAAATCAAATCCACATTAGAAATTAGCTATAAAATGTAATGACTTAAATGCTATAGTGTTTTACAAATCTCCCTGCATTTCTCTACCAGATAATGCTATAAAACCAGGAAAGGATAATAAAATATGGTAGAAAGTTAAGTTATTTAAAGGTCTTTTGTGACTGCTTACTCAGGGATTTGATGTATTATTTTGCTTTCTTTGTTGTTGGTTGAAATAAGCATGCTTACGATTTCATTTCTTTGCCAGATTAGATTTAATCAAAGTCTCTTGTTGAAATTTGTGTTACCCTAGCTGCAAAGGCTGTTTGCATTATTGGAAAATATCATAAGTGAAGTTTATAATATGTTTGCAACTTTTAATCATTGGAATTGTAAACGTGCCTGACAGCTCTTAAGAAACTTTCAGTGACTTGTTAGTGACTGCAATACTGAGATGCATACGGGGATCTGTACAAATTTTCCAAAATGGTCCTTTTCCTTCTACTTTTTCTGCCCCAACAGAAGAGCTTTCAAAAGCAAACAGGAAAAAATTATGAATGCTCTGAGTAACCAGTACAATGTTCTTTGACAAGCACCTTTTATATACTTGGAAAAAAGTCTTCAAAAACAATGGACAGCAAAAATTGTGTGATTAATTGATATTTAAATCCTAGCAGGTATTACATACTTGCACAAAATGAATGTTTCTATCAACTCCAGCCAAGTACTTAATTTAAGGTATTAAGAGAATATTGTAATGAAACTTTAAGTCCTAGGAGAATAGCATCTTCCCTGTGAGCTAAAGGAAGTTATGATCAAAATTAACATTTCTGGACTGGTATGTTGGTGATGAGTGAATTCAAGCTCTGCAGTTCACTTTTTCCAGCAGAAGCATTAAATAAATTTCATACAATTTCGTTACAACTATTGCCTCAGGATGTGAGCGGGGCACCACACTTCTCTGCAAAGCCAGGTTTCCCTCTCCTCCTCAAAACATTTTTTTATATCTATTTGCCGTGTTCCCAGAACAAAGGTTGTTAGGCAGGTTAAGTACTTTTGTTACCCCTACAACCTTTTAAATATCCAAAACCTGAGCTCACGGTCATGAGTGGGATAGTCTTGATCCAGGGCTGTCTGGGTTAAGGCATAAGTGTGAGAAATGCCTCAGATCAGGTTAAGAATCTTTTTAGAAACTCCTTGCAAGCGTAAAGGCAATGTTTCTGTAATCCTTCACTTCCAGGGCCCGCGGTATAGCGATTAACTCCATTATCTGCCGTCGGACGCAAGGGCAAGAGGGAGAGAAAGCCAACTCGGATAGCTGCTGGGGAGAGCGAACGTGTTTTGGAAAACGTTTCTGCTCAAGACAGTGACTGCTGAAAAGACTCTGCATCAGTCATTAACTGCAAAATAACATGACAATAACAGTTTTCTGTGGTGTCCGAAGTCTGTACCACACTGCTTGTTTTATTGGGGCCTATGTTTTGAAAGCAGCTATGAAGAAGGAACTTCAGTTTGAGAAATGAATTTTGACAGTCCTAGATACAAAATTTTTAGACTGGGCTTCGGATTCTTCTTTCCAAAACTCATCTGAAGTGCTTCAGGTACCAGAAGTTAAAATATGTGGTCTCTTGAAAATCTTAGCCCAAAGATCCACCACTAATTAATCAAAGTGAAGAATACCTACTCCTTGGATGCTTTGCTGGTGAGTCTATGCAGTGTTTCTTCTCCAGTACAACAGATACAGGATTTAAAAATAAAATTCTTCTTAAAAATAAACAGTAACTTAGGGCAAAAGTAAAAAGCACTGAAGTGTGGGGGGCAGTACCTGCTGTGGAAGTATCTCTGCTCCACAACCCTGTTGTCACACTTGTGACCAAGAGTGGGCTGTAGGGATGAGGAGGGGGAGAGCTCTGCTCTACGTCACCCTCTCCTGCTAACCAGCCTGGCTTTGGCTGAAGCTGGAGATGCTGCACAGGCAACAGGGTCTACTCCCAGGAAGGAACAGGAGGCAGACCAGGATGGAAGCACTTCCCATGTTACCTCTTGGTCCTGCAGACASATTGTGTTGTGTACTCATAACTGAGCACTTTCACATCAATGTCCTAATTCTGCAGTTCTGTGGTACGGGAAAATCAGTATTTTAGACTATGAGTATTCCTTATTTAAATGCTTGAGCATCTAGATGAGTTGCATAAAATGCACAGTACCTGAGCATTTTTTTAAAAAAATCAAGCTTRTCAAAAGATTTCCAGAAGGTCTTTCATATTTTCAGACACAGACACAGCCTCCACGTTTCCACATTGGGACACTCCATCAGCCCAAGTCTTACTCCCACCTCTTGAGTTCAAGGACTGGTTCTGCAGTACAGTTTGCAAGACTGAGGCTCAAGACTGTTGCATAAGGTATGTGTGAACACAGATGAAGTAACTGGTTATTGTACCATGCAATCTGATTTTTCAAAAGCCATTGAGAAGCTCAGAACTGAAATCTAAGGCACTGCAAAATCTAAGTCAGCAACTATCACTGGGGTTAAATGTTCTTGGGTGTTCCTACCAACATCCAGTTCTGTTCAGTTAGATGACAGAGCAGTTATCAAAAACTAGTCTGTTGTTGACCACTCAACTTGCAAGAGCACAGGAGAAAGATTCTGTATTTTTACCAGAAAAAAAAGTATTTGAATTTTAATTTGCTGTTTTACCAACAGTTTTCATTTTTACACTCAGCCCCACTAGGTATCTTAAATATATTGACATGCTGCAAAACTAAAACCAGAATTAGTGGAAAGGAAACAAGGATATCTCTTGCATCACCATTATTTTGTTGTGAGCCCATGGCTTCATGCTTTCTTACATATAGCCTCATACTGTACAGAAACTAGGTCCAATTCAAAGTAATAGTTGAAATGAGTACGCTAAAGACATCGTATGCACCTCCAGGTTTTTTGAGGGCTACAATTGCTCCACCACTGATACACCTCCAGCCTGATCACCCATCAGCCCAACATCTTTGGATGCTAGTGTCACGTGTAAAATTGCAGAAGGCAGGTCTTGGATTGATGCAGGTATGTGCTTGGATGTACCACATACCACTGACAGGAGAGAGGAACCAAGCAAATAATCTTTTGGAAACCTTCGTGTTTGAGATACTGATTTTAGAGAAACAAATCAACACAAGTCGTGATTTGAATTAGACTCCATTTTATTCAAACGAAACCTTTCTATTGCTTAGATTTGTTTTCAAATATATGTTGTCAAGACAGGTCCTTAGCTGATGCGCATCAGTCTTGCTGCACTGAATCAGTGGGACTATGCTACCTAGACATTTGTCCTGCATTGCAGCTGATTTAGTGCAAGATTTCACAGCAGTCAGGATTTAGTTCACATTGCAGTAACTAGACCTTTGTTTTGCCCACACACAGTTATATCTGAGCCTCCAAAAGCCTGATCACTGAGACTGGAAATGGTATTTCACTTTTAATAGTCTTTTTTATTATATTTCACTTTTTTAATATGTTGTCTTTTTACCTGCAGTGCTATAAACATGCAAAGAAGTTTCCTATGATTGCTTGCAGTTGCTCTGGTAAAAATATTGAATTTTTTTTTCTTGCTTGCTGCAGGTATACTAGCGGTTGACAAATAGGCATACTTMTGGTATTAATGAAAGGTAAGGAAATATTAATGGAGTCATAAAAAGAAAAATTTTGAATTTCAAGTAATAGCAGAACTCTAACTTAAAAAAATATGTAACAGTAAGAAATGCAAATAATAGGATGTGATATTTTACCCAAATAAGATGAACTAATAAGCCTTGTATTTTAAACAGCAAACATTCTAAATGTCATTTTTGCATGAATAGATATGTTTTAGTGAATGACCTCACTTAACAGTTACAACAGTTGAAAAAAATTGTAAGCTCTGAAGAACTTGACAAAAAAGAAAGACAGCATATTTTAGTTGCTGGAGTTCAGCCATTCATTTTTGATTTATAAGAGAGCAAATTACCTAAAATTTTTAAGTGACATCTAAGTGTTCTGGTCAACAACTTATTACATTGCTTACAAATAAATGATTTATATTAAGAGATAACAAGGATAAATGAATACACAAGAAGAATGCCTAATTAAAAAAGTGTTTTTTCTTTTTCTTTTCTCCTACTCTGGTATTACCAAATTATTGGGTCACCAAACTCTAATTTGGAATTTGGACAGTATCAAAAATTGCCCGTAGCAGAACRTCACTGTTCCTGCCCTGTTCCTGCCCTGGATGCAGTGGAGATAGACATACATGGGAAAGTTATGTTCTGGAAAGTAATTCCTTCTTCCATCAAAGCTAAGGGGAATTTCATCACTAACTTCATGGGAACAACCTGCCATTCTGGATCTTGGATAATTTCTGAATCATTTGAAACCCAGGTGGAAAAGGGTGACAGGCTTTTCCAGTCTAGATCTAGGCTGGGTTATAAAGAGATAAAGAGAGAGAGGCAGCCAGAAAAATCAGAAATTTGCTGCAATTTTTCATCTAAGCTGTCATTAAGAACTGGCATGCCTGCTAAGTGATGTCACCAAATGACATCTCCCTTTTCATGGCCCTTCTAGATAATCTGGGTGCCATGGCACTTTTTTTTTTTTTGCAATGTTGTCTTTAACACTGGAGAATTTCCATGTCACAGTTGGCCTAACTCAAAGTCAGTCCGTAACACAGCTTCAAGTTCTTGGTAGGATGGAAAGACTGTTTTCTGGCATTAGGGAAATTAAGGTAGAGGAAGTCCTGAATAGCAGAGAATAGCTTTGTTAGTCTAGTAATTAGGACAGGAGTAGCATTCCAGCCGACTTGGGCAAGATGTGGCAAATTACTGTATTCTCTCTTGTAAAAGGCTTTTCTTGTGGTGTTTTGTCTGCTCTCTTGGGAAAACTCATCTTCACTAAAATTCAAAATGAGATTTTTGTATCCTATCTTCCTTTGCTCCTTTCCCTAATATATTTCTACTTTGCAGAAACCATGTTTTTCAAAATATGTGGGGGAAAGGAAATCCTCTGCTTTTAAACCTTTCATAGACAGTTTTACAAGATAGATATACACRTATTTAGCATCACTACCCATGCCTCTGTTATTTGCTAAGCAGAACATGTTCTTTTTTCCAGCAACATATAAAGCAGGCAAATGGCTGCTCATCATCTTTTTTTTTTTCCAAGTGTGTTCTACATACAGTTCTCTCCTGGCTAATAGCTCCTTCTATTGTCCATGATTTATCATTGTCAGGATTCTTTACATTTTCCCCTTATCTATTTTGCTGAAAATCTGTCCCCTTTAAAAAGACAGCCTGGATTTAATTAGCCTATGCAGCACAGTCTGATGTAGGCTAAAGCATATATTGTTTTGGAAGAATAGGATATAACTTTAATTGATATGTTTTTCCTCCGATTCTGTCTGTCTGTCTGTTTCTCTCTCTCCTTTTTTTTAACTCTTCTAAACCATTATAAAGTAAGTATCAAAGGTATCCTGGGTAATTAGCCATTACAGCACTGTCACAGAGGCTTCTGCAGTCAATACAGAGATAATTTGGGCAATGGTGAATGACAGTGTTGTCCAGACTTTTGGGATAATCAAGGACACATCCAGCTGTACCAGACATCTGTCAGACCCATGAATCATTTCAAGTAGCTTTGCAATAGCCAGGCAACTTGAGCTAAGATAAACATTTCAGCAGCACACAGCCACAGAGAATAATACTGCTTCTACCAGAAAACATTTGCCTGTTCAATATTGCAGGCCTGTAGTTCAAAGCAGAAGAGGCATCGCACACATTTTCTAATTTTAGAGAGGCATACATTTATGACATATTCTATTGTAGTAAGAAGAGGAATGAAATACGCACACGCTACACACGCACACACATATTGATTAGAATTACTGGGACAAAAAGAGAGCAAGGGAAAAAGTTATGTGAAAAACCTAAGTCCAAAGTAATCTTGCTAGATGAAATGTGGCCTGTTTTGAGAAAATGTATTTGTACTGTTTACACTGTTTTGAATTTACTAGTTATATGCCTTCTAGATTTTGCATAGACATGGAGAGGCTTATTCAGTCTACATGTTCATCAGGACTAATAAGGAGCTATAAAACTCCCTTGTACTTTCTTGTTGCTGTCACCTTATTAATGGACTTGCATTGGAGGGTTGAAAGAAAACAAGCCCAGCGCCCAGCGTTGCAGCATTGGGGGATCGTGGGCTAAATCTTGGAGCGGGACGTTTTGTGCTTTGCCCTGCCACTGTCACCTGCGTGGCTGTGGGCAAGTTTCCGSTGTTCTCTCCCCATCCAGTTGTGCAGCTCTTCTTTGTAAAGTAGATTGACATCAATATTGGATTAAGTTATTCTCACTGCTTTGTAGGTGGGTGGGGATTGCTGCTGCTTTCTAGCACACCAGCTTGCAAAAATGAGTTAAAAGAAAGGAATAAGCTGACAGAAAGGGATGAGCCAGTTTCCTTTCCCTGCTTGAGGTGTCCACTAATTATGGAAGCGAGCAAAGACTAAGCCAACTCATATTCAGACAGTGGGGTTCTTGGTATGCTCTGCAGGCAGCAAAACTATATGGAATTGTTTTAAATAATTACATAAATTTGCTATTATAACACTAAGGGAGATTTTTGAAAAGGAAACAGGATTTCAAACCAACTGTGAGGTATCTGCCATGCAAATATGTGCTGCAGACATATTTGAAATTTTATTCTTTATGCTGCCTTCCGATTTGTTCATGTTTTCCTTTCGATCTTTCTTTTGCCATAATAAATGGGAAAGAGTCTTGTTAAGATAGAAGGTAGTAACTAGTAACCGAAATCTTAGCTAAGCTCCATCTGAGAGAGTAAGAGCAAAGCAGGACTGGCAAAGAGCTCCTGAATACTGTTACCAGTGAATCGAGGAGTGGCACGGAGGAGGAGTTTGGCTAGGAGGCCCTGAAAGCAGTAGGTGAATCTCTCAGAATGCAGAGATTGATTTGCTGCTAGTGGGAAGGATTCAGCAATCGCCTTTGGAAGGTAAAAGAAGGAATTACTGGTGAAGCATCAGAAGTCATGACTGACAGMTTGGTAGCTTTCCAGTGACAAACTAAGGGTCATTGAGGTATTTGGGGAGAAAGAGTGAGGCCACCACAGAGCAAATGCCATGCGTTGAGGTTGCATCTCATTATGAAGATGAAGAACTGCATCTTGAAAAGTTGACAGAGATGTTGACAAACTGTTGCTGTAGCCTCAAAACTTGTATTTGCCTTTGTCTCACGCTTTGGCCCTTTTCTCCCCCATCGTTGCAAGCTGCTGCTGCGGGCAAGTGCCGTTGTTACGTAGCTCTGAAGTTTGTATAATTTAGGACTGTGCTCCTTTCTTGGCAACGAAGTCTTTTGTTTGTTTCCATACATAGGCATATTGCATGTGCCACTGGAAAATGACATAATTGTTAGTGATCTCCAGTGTAACTCCAGTTCTGGTGTCTCCTTCGTATCACCGTTTACGTTGCTAAATAACCTGATCACTGATAAAAAAAAGAGTAATTATTGATTGTAATCAGTATCAATAACCCATTTCCCCCCATCTGTTTGACTTGTAGGTTATTTCTGCTATTCCAGTTTCCAAAAATCATGTTTAAAAAGATATTGTTGAGTCTAAATATCCAGTCAAGGTTTGATTTATTGTGAAATTCTTCTTAATATCTTACAGTATAAATCTCTTCAGATTGTCACATACCCTGTTATCCTTAGACTTTCTTCCAATATTTTCATTTGAAATGAAATTTCAGGTCTTTTTTGCTTTAAAATAATCTAGCTAGTTAATTGCAATTCATTTTCGCTGTGATATCCTTCAAATATTTTCAGCTTGTGCAGAACCCCAGAACCAAAATTCTCACTATAGCCAGGAGCGCTGAGCCATGTTCGTTATTTCTGTGCTGAAAGCACTTACACTAATTTTGCCGTGTTGCAGCAGGGAACCTTTAACTTTATTTGCTTTTATACCTGGCTTTACACAGTTGTTTTCATTCATAAATATGAAAATTGACTTCTCTTACTTCCTAAAGTGTACATATAATTCTCACCCTGGAAACCCTGTGCAAACAGTTTGTTGTTTTTAGCTCTTTAATGTAAATTACCTCTTTGAAATACACTGCTATCATATGATAGGTTCTCTAAGGCTCTTATTGTTTTCTATTCTTATGAATTGGTTTCAAGCAAAATTATTTCAAATCAGTAGATCAGATTCTTTGGGCTGGCTGAACTCTTTCAAGCACAGATGGCAAAGATCCTGAGGAACTCATTGCCACAGGATATCCTGGAGGCCAAAATTTTAAATGAGTTTTAAAAGTGATTAGACAAATTCATATATGTTTGTCCAAAATGCTAAGTTCAGTGATCCAGAGAAAATCTTCAACAAGTCCATGAACAGTTGAGTACTGGAACCAGAATTAGTATGTCTAAGGAAAGATGATTCTGCAAGTATCATGCGTCTTATACTCCCTTCCTAAGAAGCTAGAGCATTTGGAAAGGAAATGCTGACATAGACTGACATTTCTTCTAACTCACTTCACACTATCAGACAGCACTTGTGGCCTTCAGATTCTTGCAAGGTAATTTTCAGAAAAGGCTAATCAAGGAAGCATGAAATCGGACCCAAAGTATCCTGAAAGTCAAAAGCATTGCTACAGTGAAATGTCTTTGCCAGAGGACAGTCAGTTGAGTTATTATATCTGTACTAACAGAGGAGTCTTAGCATCAGAAGATCCCTCCCGGTCATTATGRTGATCTTCCATCAACAACAGACTCAAAGGTCCCTAGGAAACAGGAGAATATGCCTGACCAGAGTTATCTCTGGTCTCAGGTTAATCTGAAACCCACGAGCCTACAGGCAGAATCTGGCCCTGCATCTTCAGCTCACCTTAAATCATATAAAGRCTTAACTATCTGTTATTGCTTTTTCATAATCCGCTTTCATTGTTACTGACTTGTACGTTCGGAAAGTGCCCTGAGCTGACCAAAGCATTTTGTGAGTGTTTGCAGCTGATCTTCTCTGTCTCCAAACTTCTCTATTCAGAGTCCTTGCTAAAGCATTTCTTGGGCAAAGGCTAAAGCCTTTTCTTGGGCAAGATCTCCATGTTTTCTAAGCCAGATTTTGCTTGGAATATAAAGAATGCACAAGGCAGGTGTGTATTCTGTATGTCTGTTCACTTGCCATGTTACTATACGTTACTCTTGGCTTCCATTCTGCAAGGTCATTCACATTTATAACAAGTATTAACGTATTTTAGGAAGATGAACTGGCAAACAGTTATTTAATCAATTATGTGGGAACAGATTTATTACTGAGAACAATCTGGATAATTAGATCACAGTAAAAATCACATTTAACTAAAAGGACATATAACTTACTGTTATTCAGAGAGAAATAGTGCTTAATTGCTTGAACTCTGTGAGGAGACTACTCCAATGGAGACTTCAGTGCAATCAAGAAACCATTCAACACATGCAAATATATTTCATATTTTAGACCTTTCTAAAGCTTGAAACCTTCCATTTTAATTTATAATTAATCAACTGGGCATTCGAATAGTATGTTTTTTGGTGTTTAAGARGAAAGTTTCAGAGCTTTAAATGTTATTGGGTAATTTATTCATTTAATACACAAGGTAAGTTAATTGGACAAAGTTTCCACAGAAATAAAGGATGGATCAAAAGAAAAAAAAWTTTTTCTAAATATTAAATGCCTTGATGACCAGGCATATATCAGGCTGAATATCACAGTCCAGCCTGATTGATTGTGTTGTAATTTTAAAAGGATTATTTCTTCCTGCCAGGTCTTTAGTAGGGATGAGGCTCTCTACAGCACAGGCAGCCTGTGATAGAGCTGTGAGTGAAACAAGATGAGTACCTGCTCAATTTTTCAGAATTATTTCAGATACTTGAGCCCACAGTAAGTATTAGCTAATGCAGCTTGATATTACATCCACYAGTAATGAAAACATAACAAAGTAAGGGAAATATAGGCTCAGAACAGGGAAAATTTAATGGAATTTTTGAGTACTATCTCCCTCACTAAATTACAGAGTTCTTCTTATGATGAAGAAATCAAMGGTACAAGTATGGAAGGAATATCTTATTAGCAGAAAAAGGTCTTRTTTTATTTGTCCAAAGAAAGTTTAAATGTAAGGAACAAAATTATAGCTATAGACATAACAAGTCAGTAGCCTTGACCATGTAGAACTCTTCCTCGGGAGATTCTGTGAGAAAGGAGAGACAAACTTCTCTCAGGGATGATCTAGAACACTGGCTTTCAGCATTTTGCAATTTTTAGAAGTCTTCATTACCTGACAGAGACGTGGACCCTCACGGAGTAAATATAGCTTATTGCTAAAAAAGCTTGCTTTTTTTTGTTACGGTTGCTGTATGGTTTTGTAGGGTGTCTTCTGTGGAGGAGGGATAGTATAGAGGTTATCACATCTGCTTTACATGCTGGAGGTCCTGGGTTCAAGCCCCAGTGGCACCAGCACCACAAAATCTTTGGGAAGCTGGGCTTAGATGATCTCCACAGGTCCCTTCCAACCTTACTGATTTTGTGGTTATCTGTGAATAGCCTCTGGACTCCCAGCGGTTACCAGTCCAGAAGCTGTTGAGCCACAGCCGTAGATAAATGTGGTATTGCCTCTGTGCAGTGGAGTGGGTTTAGTCTATCTGATTTATGTGRTTTTATAACTGAATTCTGATACATTTACTTAGTAGCACTTTGTACTGCCAAAAGCAGCAACAACAAAACTACCAAAACTGCGTGTTACAAATCATCATTACTACAAACTCCTGCAGGAGAGGTTAAAGAGAGAGAGAGAYTGGACACTGGTCCTTTGGAGAGTGGTTCTGTGGTAAGCAGGGAGGAAACACAGCAGGTAAGAAGTTTTTTCCTTCAAGTATCTTTCAGAATTAGGTTTGTGGAAGCTCTCAGGAAGGGTAGGATTTGAAATGTAATGACTCCATTCCTTGGATGCTTATCTACACCCTTTTAATCCACATTGAAATATAACAGGGATGTACAAAGGCAAATCCATAAAAAGAAACTTAGTAACTAGAGCTCGCCAAGTTGCTTAAAACCATCCTTTTTCCACCAGAAAAAGTTATAAGAATTTTTTGACCTCTCTCATAGCAGACCAAAAATGCCAATAAACCTAAGAAAAAAAAAAGCAATATTATTTTACAAGATATCTTCTATAATTATTTTATCTAAATAATGCTGTGGCTGTGGTGTGTAAGCCTAGAGAAACTTGACAATTCATAATCCTTGTCCAAGTCGATAATAACTACAATAGATTGTCATATAGTCATGTCATGACTATATAACCTGCCAAAGACAGGTAGTTCAGACATCCTAAGGATCTCTGTATTTAGCTATTTTCTCAATATAGTCTCATTTCATATGAATATAATAGGTGTTTTTGCCATGCACTTTCTTAATGTATGCTATCTAATCATTGACCTCAGCGGGAATTAAGGAGTCGTAGCTAACCCTCAGGGTTTATGGCATTTGTGAAGAAGGTCTRTCCATATCTATCTCTTGTTCTTTTCCATTTTTTTGGTTTTAAAAATATTACTTTGGTAGAGCACCTCTTTTAAACAATGTAGATAATGTCATCTCTATAGGCCAAACTGCATTCACATGACCCAAAATTACTTTCCTGCCCTTAACAAGTTGCAACAGCTTGTATCAGGCTCGTATAGGTTCTAGTTACATGTGTTATACAGCAAGGCTTGCAATGCCTTATAGAAATATCATAAATAAAAGATGTCAAGTGTAATTGTGTTACGTTTGCTCCTCAGATTTCACTAATTTGCCAGGATGAATATTGCTTACAGAGCAAAAAGACTAGATAATAAAGTACCTCAGGTATGGTGTCAAATCACGCCAATATCAGCTGACCCTTCTCTGCTGAGATCGGTTGAAAGTTACTACTTAACTACTGCTCCAGCTCTATAGAGGAAAAAAAAATACATGGAAGAAAAAGGAAAACTGCTGAGCATCTCAACTCTTCAGCTCAGCTCCCATTAGGTCCTGGAGCACATTTTGTGGGTAAAGTAGTAGGTTTTCCTCGTAGCCAGGAAAATAGAGAATTCATTTCAAAGACTCTTTTTGAAGAGAYTCCTAATCAATTACAGAAAAGAAAYACTATTTATCTACTTAGGGGCACAACAGAAACTGTATATGCACATCCAAGGGCAGGATTTGGATCTTAATCTTTATTCATCACTCAGTAAGGCATAAGCAATGCAGAATATTCATTTACTCAGATGGAGGACCTACTGGATTCATATCCTGCTTTGACATGCATTTTTTAAGCCATTGTTCCCAAAATACACCCTCCTGTGAAGGTTATTGATAACACCTGACAAGAGATTGTATTTTTTTGAAATGTAATTGAGTTTTTGAATTCTCAAGCATTTGTAGCATGCAAAACCCTCCCAATAACTCGTCTCTAGGTGATCACCTTTCCAAGGTTCTCAGAAGAGCAGTAATCCTCCTTTGGTCTGTAAGAAAAGAAATAAATAAAAATAAAATATAAATAATTAATAATAAAAAAAATATTGGCTTTTACAGCATGCCATTAACTGGAGTATTGAGTACCTGCAACAAATTATTTCATGAACAATCAACTAATTAAGGATTATTTTCCTATATTATGCCACAATCACTTGTAATAATGAATACCTTCAAGAAAATGGTTACCTGTTTACAGATAATTCATGAAATGAAGAAGAGTTAAACTCTCATTTTTTGTTAAGAAWTATTAATATCTGGCTTTGCTAGGGGGTAGTAATGTTTTAAGCATAACTCATAGCACTATGTGAAAAAATTTGAGAGAGAATATATTCATTCTAAACTCTATAGGCAGATTATGTATCTTACAAAGTATGCTGATGTATTTTATTTTCCATACAAATGGAAACAGAGATTCCCTGTTCTTTTTACTGTTAAGTACTTAGTATGATCCGCTAAAGATTAAGCGAAGAAGAAAAGACGTTAGAGGACCCCTCAAGACAGACTTCCTACATCTTCAGCTTACGACCCTCTGAGTGGAGGGCTGACATTTCCAAAGGGACTTGCTCCTGTCTCTTGGTGAGAATGTTTCTAGCCTGGTCTACCAAGTCTCTAAAGTAAAGTGATTTTGGATCGTTCTCTAGTAAAAACATATATGAGCCTGCTTATAACAAACTCAACTACCTTAAAATTCACGCAGGTTTGTCCCCAATTTAGAAGTAAAGAATACGTTCACCTGTAAGTATGTAGTTGTACATTTGCATTTATAAAACTTTGTCCCTATATGTTTAGCTTAGCATRGTGATCATTAAGCAGTGTATAATTAATATGCTATGGAAATTAGTTGTTTATTTATTATGTAAGTATGCCTTTTATTAAAATTGCTTCATGAAAATCTAATTGCTGCTATAGTAATATAGCATAACAGTCCCTCATATAAATACATGATTATTATGTACAGTCACTTATCTGTGAACGAGCTCTGCTACTCCTTTCCTTAATTAAGGATACAAAGGGCTCCTTCATCTTTGCATATTCCCTTGCTAGGACATTGATACTCATTATTTCCTAAGTCCAAACACTGAAACTGTGTCAAGAATGCATCTATCACTAGACGGGTACTTATAGTCAGCGGAATTTTCAACTGCATCAGCAAATTCAGCAATTTGCAATTTCTGTGTGTCTGACGTGTTTTTATTGGTGAAGATCACTTTCAAATACCAAGATCATGAGAATGATTCCTTGGTTAGTCTCCTCAGCAGTCGAATGTAATGACAGTAATTAACAGCCTGTGATTAGCAGCCACTCTAGAAAGTCTTTGAATGTTAATTTGCTTCAACTAATATGCAGCACTTCTGTGTAATGAGATCTGTGCTATAGGTTCACAATGAAAGCAAATTATTTTCCAGCATTTAATCATACAAATGATTCTCAGTTAATCACTTGAACAGTAAACCTCAATGTTCTAATAAGTGACATTTGTTTTTCTGTCATTTGATTTATTAGAAATATAGGCTAATATTTGATATATCAAGCATTGTTTCTTCAAAAAAAGCAATGAACATACTTACAATATTTCTGTGGATCTCGTCATAACTAAGGTGATCTCATTTTATATTTTCAAAAGCAAGGTGTCTTCATCCTTCCCTTTATCCTATTTTCCTTTGGACTCTTTATCATCTTTTTCTTTGTGCTACCTTTCAGTATGGCACTCAAAGTGTTATCCGTAAACTGTGTTTCTTCCTCTTCACTTTATAGATTCCCAGGAAAACTAAACACACATCAGTTCTAGCTCTTTTCTCAAGGCACCTGAAAAGGGTTGAAAAGAAGCAAGACAGAATGAACTCAGATTGTCAGCGGACAGGACAGACTACGAGAAAATCAGAGCAGTATTAGGAAGTCCCCATGCTAATTGCTGTATTCCTCTTCAAGTTTTGCATCACCAAAGGTTAGCTTATGCTCTCTGAATGACTGAATGGATGACTAAATTATACCCCAGGTTGGGCAGTCCAACAATTGGAAAACAAAATGTTTATTCCAGAAGTGTGCATTTGGGAGMAAATGCTTTCTCTGTTCTTCCAGGACTTTGGGCAAATATGTATGATGGGAAGGGAYAGGAAAGAACACTTTTATTCTAAGCTGCACTTAGAAATACATTATTGGAAGCATTTTACAATAAGACTGCACAAACTTCCGGGTGCCATGAGATGCACACCGAAGTCTTTAGATGGCTGAATACCACCGAAGATACCCGCATCTCTCTGAGAGTCAAAAAGAAAGGAGCTCCAAACACAAGTCACAGGTAGTAGATGTCCATGGCTATCTGATTTAGCAGTATCAGTTTGGGGACTTAAATAGGTTTCCTTCTGGAAACCTATATTGACCAGCATSCTCAGTATAGTCCTACTGTCCATGTGGTCCCTGGGGTCACACTTGAAATTCTCATGAGCCACACATCACTCCGGAACTGCTGACTAGCAATGCCCTTGTTTGTGCGTTCCTCAGCCATTTTGTTTTCTAGTTCAGGTCATATTTTGGGGCAAAGGAGAGGTAGGTAATTTGAGAGAAGTGTTTGTTTTTAATCTGGTTTTCAAAATGCAAACAAGTGCCGATTTGTCCATCCCTATCTGGATGCTATGTCTTCCTAGCAACCTCCCTCCAGTCTTTTTACCCAGTTCTTTTGCATAATGGGAACACCACCAGCTTTGTTTTGAAATATTACAGAAAAATTCAGTCCCTCAGTGGGAGTCAAGGCATGCAATAGCCCTAAATGTCTTAAGAAATATCTACGATTTTTTTATAATTTGTTCAGCCAAATTTCCCCCTTGGAACCAAGATCTAAAAGCAAAGCATATGGTAACAACATAGTCTCTTTTATTGCACCAAGCATCCTTGGTATTGCACAGGAAATGCCATCTGACGCTTTGTGTAGCGTTTGTTTCCTTGTTCTGGAAACGGGCGAGTAGAGCACTCGGGTCTGATTCTGCAAACTGATGCCTGCCGATAGGGATAGGTTTGTAGCTTTTTATAGAACCATTCACCCAGCACAACAAAATGAGGATTTTTAAAGTCAGCATTCCTGCACATAGGTAAAATGAAGGGGAATGGATTCTAATCTAATTGTAAATGCCTTGTTTTTAGAACACTTCTTGTCAATAAATCCTTCCATTAACAGACATGCTGACAGCCCAGAATGTGGTCAAATCAGAAGTCTAGCTCCAGTTGTGAAATCACCTTTTCACAGTTTGACATACAAGAATTTGTAGAAAGCTATACACTGAATARGCTGATTTGGAAAGCCTTCAGAAGAAGCTTGTTTTGCTAAGATTTGCCAGACTGTAACGTATTTTCACCATTCTGCCTTTTACATCTTTTTTAAATACGTTTTTAAAAGGTCCTATCCACAATCCTATCTGGAGGTTGAGCACAGGTTGGAGAGTATGAAGTCTTCAGTCATAATCGCGTTTTTGCCACTGAGTTGCTGCATCGGCTTGAGCAAGTCGTTTTCCACTTGTGCTGTGAAGTAAATAATGTCCTTCCATCCTGGGGCAAGTTCATAAATGATTAGTTAATATCCTTAAACATTTGGAATCCTCTATAATGATGCAAATGCTATTTTTTGCTCACTATATTGCATCTATGATCACCAAGTCAATCATAGGAGAAGCTGAGCTGGCTTCAGTTTTTAACAAAATTTACATTGTTTTTCTTGTTGCTGTCCTATTTTCTTCAATCTGCTGTYAATCATATGCAGATTACAAATATTCGCAGCTTTGTACTACTKTGCTGTCCCGTCCAGCCCTGAATCTCCTCCCATTTTTCTGATTTTGGCCCTATAAAGACCATTTTTTCCTCTCCAGAAATTGAAAACTGATACCACATAGCACTTAATCCCTTTGCTAAGATAAATGCTAAATAAATCTGCAGGTTACTCAAGATTAAATTTAAATCTTTTTCAAAAAATACCAGCTTTTGAAGTAGTTCTGCTACAGGGATTCTTTTTATTTGTTTCTTCTACTCATAATCTTTTTATTGCACATGTGCAGCTCCGCCTACTTCTAGCAGCAGTCCTCCAACACTATCATGAGATTCAGTAGTGATGTTCTGTAAATGCCAGCCAAAATCTATCTGCAAGACCATCTGCTCAACAGTGCAAAACTGTTGTAATTACCAGCCATCATCTTTTATCCTCCTGCTGGGGCAACTACTCCAAAGCACGACTTTTTGCCCTGAGCTAACAAGGTCCAGAAACTTGCTGTCATATGCAAAACCTACCACAGAAAACCAACACAGCTTGTACACAAGTTATAGCATAATCTTTCAACTACAAGAGGTAACAAATATCCAGGTGGCATGGGTCTTGAGGAAATATTTTAAATTTTCTATGTTCCTGTTTGATTCCTCTGCCCTATATGGTTGTTCTGTGGTATTGTTTTTAATGGTTTGCAACGGCTGTGCAAGAGGTTTGCAAAAAATATATATAAAAATATAAAATGATTGAAAGGCTGTCAGCTGATGCTCAAATTTGATGTAATTAAATTATAACAGATTTTCTTCTGAAAGTAGGTGTCTTCACACCAAAGAGAACTAAGGACAGGAGCCTTTCCTCATGATGGGTTTTACACGAAGTCATGCTGAGGTAAATTAACTCGTTCTGTGAATAAAATTTTCAGATGTAGGTACAAGTACCTATATACCTGTGTTTGTAAACAGATATCAAATACTAGAAGTTGGAAATATAAACATACATAAAGGCCATCTGATTTTCCTGTAAACAAATACACAAAATTCATATGCTTTATGACACTAGCTGTAGATGTGATGTGTGGCAGAAACCTGCAAAAGATGCTGTACACCCTTGAGCAACTTGTTTCTCTCCAGGTACTGATCTCTTACTCTCCAGGCACTATTTCCAACTTTTCAAACCTCCAAAAACTTTCAGTAAGTTGCCGTTTTCTCTCTTAAGCAACCTGACAAAGAAATGTTTCCATTTTCCTTGTAATGTGGAACTGACTTCCAGAGGAGTCACCAACACTGGTGACGGGTCTCATATCCAGTATCTGTCAACTCCTCAGTCATCAGAAAGGTAATGTGCCTGACGGACCATCTCAGAGCAGCAACGTCTCTAATTGCAAAGCCACATATTCTCAAATAACRTTGATTTCACCGCATTCCTGGGGAATGTAACCCTTCTCCTTGACCTGGATGAGCTCTGCCTCACAATCACGTTGGGAAGCAGTGCGTGATTTTGACTGTACCTGCGTAAACTTGTACCTCAGCCTGCGGATGATAATCTAACCAACAGTTTTCCAATCACATTGTCTAAAATAACAGAGAAACTTGGATTACTGAAATAAAAATAATACTGTTCAGGGGCTATTAATATTTAATGTGCAAATGTAACACATGATAAGGTTTCTATGTATTTACATGTAAATACATTTACAAACCAGAGATAAACTTCTGGCAGACCCCACTGTCAGCACTGCCTGCCTAAAAATGCGTGCCTATGGGATTGAAGGCAGAAGTTCCTCAATCAGCAGTCTCTCTGCTGCTGCATTTCTATAATTTCTAGGGCTGTATTCTGATGTACAGACATATTGATCTTGCCTCAAAGCCTCGGTGGAATGATTTCTGCATAGCTGAAGCAGATAGGGCTGTGCTAAAATGGGCCATTTTCACAGTTTGATTTAGCAGTGTCCCAGATACAGGCATGTGGATTTTTTTCTTGGATACAGGTAGCTGAATATTGGTACAAATTGGCATTGCTTGTAGTGTAAATAGATATCCAAGTAGATAGCAGGTTTTGTACATYCTCTGCTATAGTCTTATCTCGAGTTACTCTTAATCAACACATTCTCAGCAGGGTGAGCAGAGCTATGCTGAGTTCTACCAGCTAAGAACTTCAATCAGGCTTGGTGATTTAATTAAACACTTCAAAGAGCTCTTGTGTGGCACTCAGTTGCTCCAGACTTTTTGTTAAACCTGTTGATATTTTTATTTCTTTGGACAGCCTTCCTATCTCTATACATCTGCACTTCATCATCTGAGGAAAAATGYAATTGCAATGACAGAACAAGACCTTGTTATGCCGTGAGTAATATTACACGCAGAGCAGCGCTTCTGGAGGGAATCTCGAACAGTAGTGCTTTATATACATGATAAACAAGAGGAATTTAGTTTGCATTTGAGATAAGTTATTGTACGTGCTGTCTTATATGTAGCTGCTGCTCTGCTGTTCTTTTATGCCAAGATTCATTGCGTATAATGGGCTGACTAACATCTCTGGGACTTCTTTGAAGGCTTGTTAAAGAGCCCTAAAAGAAAAGTATGCAGATTATAGCTTCCCATGTTTTTGGTAAATGTTTTAGACGTTTGGAATACGTCATTAAAATTTTAACAAAGGAATAGAAAGAAAGCACAGTACTAAGCATTTACCTCTTTTTATTGATTTGGGGGGAATTAATTTTTCACTTATTGGAAKGTGTTTTGTCTGTTCTTTGTTGATTAACACAGGGTTAGAACAATTACGATATCAGTCAGTAAAAGTGGCATGTGTAGCACTAAATAATTATTCCATGTAATCCTGACTCTTTAAAACTCTGTGGTTTGTGTTCATTTATAGAGGAGGAGAGTGAATATAAAATGTAGATATAAGTCCATCAAACTAGMATGGTGTGCTATTATATACACTTAGYAATGCCTTTGCAGARGAATAAATGATAAGGAAAGGGTAAGCTGGGAGAACCAGGTCGCAGATGGCAGTGTGTACTTTAGACAATATACAGTCCAATTACAAAAAGTGAGTTAAATTTCCAACTACAGCGCAGCTATGTGTCTAATGTGTATCACTGGTGAGAACTGCCAAAGAGTAAAATTAGCAAGTTACCCAAGAGATTTAGGAGCGACTTCCAAGCTGAAAGTCAATAAGGTGTAGATCACTAGAGGGGGAAAAAAAACTCAACTACTTGCCCTCCACGTTGCATCTTGAACTTGCATGTTGAGGMACGTAGGGCAGAGATAACTGAGCTGGTTGTGTTCTACCCATATTCACAGAGAGCTGTATGAGCATGATCATGTTACTTCATGTCCCAAGCCAATAAATTCATATTGTTGTATTATGTTATTTGGGCATAATAGCTAAGACCTGATCAGGGAACTCCATTTTGTGCTCTATTGCTAGGGTCAATATGAGTCATTCAAGGCTCTCCTACACTGTACCTCTTGCTTAGGGCATTTTTGTATTTCTCTGGAGTCTGGCTGGGGAGYGGGGCTGGATTTTAGGGTGATTAAGGAGAGGGGCTTGGGAGATGTGTTGTTCATATTTGCAGTTTTGTCAGAATGTTTTACTCTAGAAGATTTAATGATAAGATGAAATAGTTCATTTGTTCTTGCAGGTAGGGAAGTTTCTTAGATATGCTTTAGCTTTTAGAGCATTCTTATTTCCTGTGCTTGGTTCAYTCTGGAGGTTTATTAGACTTTGGGTCAAATTTTGATCTCAGTTACATAAGCACAAATCCAGAATAACATTACTRGAACCAAAAATTTTGCTTCAGGATGATACCATGCCAATGAGAAGCACATTCATCTAGTCCCAATTCTTTCCTTTTTAAAATTGATTAAGTTATCTCTGGCAGGCTGGTTATCCTTATTCATGGCTGACAGAATGATATTTCTCCTCTTTTTTCTTCCTGGGTAACAAATCATCTACTTAAGAATTAAACTTACTTAATTTGATATGCAAAATATAGTTCATAGGCAAGAGACTCTTGGGTCAGAGGACCAAGAAGAGTCAAGGAAATAATGTCATAAGGATTCACATAGTAAGCATGAGAATTTAGGGATGCTCCCCTTCAAACGTCTACATCAGTGCTTCATTGCACATGCTTCCAAACCCTGTTTTCTACTCCTGCTCTGAGATCTGAAGCTAAACATTGGCTTAATAATCTCAGTGCTGTTATTAGATCCATTACAAGTGATGATAAAATGCAGGGATAAACGTTGGAGGGAACATTGTGCTTCCACTCATTTTTAAATGCTTCCCTGTGACCTTGGTTAAACCTTCAGCTGCAAACTGCACTCTAMGTGTAACCCAATGTGAGCAAATTGTCCTTAGTGCAGTAGGGCTGCCATGGAGGTAGAGGGCCACATTCTCCTGTCCCCACCCCACAAAGATTACTGAACAGYCTCGGCACACTGCAGGGAACAGGCTGTACCATCCTAAAAGCATCAATACAAAGACCTGTGTGGTCAGTGGAGAAACTGATAAAGAACAGGCCGTGGCCTCCTGAGATACAGCAGCCTTTGCCTACTCACACCTGGGCACTGYGTAGAGTACAGAGTCCTTCAGAGACGCTAGGTCTCTAAAGGAAGACATTGGAGCAAGAGGTCAAGGACAAGCTGGGCCACACAAAGATAGTGGGAAGTTGGCACAGGAGTGGAGTAACTGCATCTCCTGTACTTCACTCAATGATGAGGAGTGCATTCAGCCCAGTCTCACTCAGTCCAGTCAACTTCGCTGTGATGTTGGCCCACACACAAGGCTATGTGCAGCTTCCAAATCCATTTTGTGTATGAGTGAATCTCTCATCTGTGATCACTTGAACTCATTGTATATGCAATGCTGTTGCTGTTAATCCCTCTAGTATTCCTAGCTCCCTGCATTTTGTTTAGGTTAGAGTCTAGTGGTCCTTAATTTCTAGAGAGCACCTTTGAGGCTCTATTATATCACTCCTAATATAAGATTCCGTATTTATATTTTATTTAAAACCACAGGGCTTGTTACTACAGTGCTTTTAACATTCTAATATACACATAAAATTTTTACTGTGCTCTTCCTTCCTGAGAAGTCTCAGGTAAAAACAAATTTTCAAGGAAGAAAAAAAGCATATAACAGCCCTGCTTTGCTTTAATTTTGGGTCCACAAAAGTCTCTTGCTATGTGTGATTGATACCRGTGAAAACAGAAAATATACCTCCAAAAACAAAGCTTCAGAGCATTTCAAAAGGCAGCTTATTTCTGTACTGAGCTCAGACTGCCTTTTTGGTTCTTCACAGGCCTCAGAAGTGAAGCTACAGAGGCCAAAGGCTAGTAGCATCCCAGCCTTCTCCCCTGGTGTCTCTTGAGCCACGCAGAGAGAAGGGTGGGTTCAGAGCTAAAGCAGAAGGTCCTTAGATCCTGCAGTGCTGTGGACCACTGACAAGACAGCTGCGGGGAGAAGGTCTGGGAGAGCAAGCTGAGCAGCTGTCCACACCGCTGCCTCAGAAAGGTGCAAACAGTGCTCTCTCCAGGGCCCTGGTCCACGGGAAAAYGGAGCTCGAGGCATATCCTTGGAGGCTGCTGGCGATGGCAAGCAGGGCAGGCAGGCCTTTCGGTCCCCCCTCACCCGCACTGTGCGTGTGAGAAGCCTGTATTTTGTCCTGTGCRCGAGAAATTACATTTTTAGAGGAGACATGCTGCTGCCTCCATCTGAGTGAGGTCTACAGCTCTCTCCACGCACCACTTTTACCTCTTTCAATTTCCCATTCAAAGCATGCACCTCATTTAGATGATAAGAGACAAGATTGCAGGTTTGGCTGTGATACAGACTTTGCCCCCCTGCTAGGGGCGCAAGAAACACCGTGCTGCTGCAGCGCAGGAGCAACAAGCAGTAGAAAGCCTCTTGGTCCGAACGCTGCGAAGACGTGGGAGGGACGCCCCGGCTATACCCGTTAGGCTGCCACAGACCCTGTTCCTGCTCAGACAGTCATAGGCAGCAACAAGAGTGACAGCTATCAGGTACGTAGAAGCCAACGCTTCTTCCCTCAGGTCCCTCTTGGCACAGTACGTTCGTTGCCACAAAGCCCTTTCACAGAGGCTGTTATGAATGTTGTGTGTCTGAGCCTACTGTGAATTCCAGCTGGATGTCACCTCCGGGATCAATACCRGTGCTGGTATTTGTATCTGGACAATTAAAACGCAGCCTACTTGCCRGGACTTGGTTTTCACTGGTCATTTTTCTTCCATACAGAGCTTCCTCTTAGCAGTGTTACCACGTAAATGTTTGCACCTAATAGGCGAACACAGGAAAACTTAAGTATRTATCTACCATGTCTTCCTCACAGATTTATCTGTGATGAGTTGGGATCAACTAAAAGCCAAGCTGAACCTTTGCTGAAAATGAAAGAAACAGAACTAGATCCCTTTTCCATGTTTAAAAAAGTTTCATCAACAGTTTCTTAATATGTTAAATGTTTCAGACMGTTCCTTAGTGCTTATTTAACCACACTTTTCATCTATTTTGAAAACACACTATAGTAAAAATGCTAATTATTAYTTCTACTAGTTTCAACTGGAAGAGTAAATAGCATGGGAAAGCTGCTTGTTGCACATTTCCACATGACCGAAACAAGGAATTACCAGAAATCTCACAAGAAGGTCTGYTCTTATGGGATTTCCAGACCAGTGATGTTTGGATATATTAAGTTGCGACTTGTTCCTATATTAACAAAAATAGTTCTGCTGAAGTTTGAGATTTATTCTTCAGTAGGTCATGAAGAAAAAATTGGTAGAGTTCAGAATTATTATGTATGCGTATGARTATGCGTGTGTAAACACCCTCAAAATCTATACACAGATTAGATTTACAAAGTGCAATTCAGTAATATTTTGCAAAGCAATAAAAGCACTTGACAATTGTCATGAAAAACAACAATATATTTTAGTTTTAATAATGAAAATGTTTAATAAGTAAGATCAAATTATCAGCTTCATGGTAATACAACACAAAACTTTTTTTCCTGTCTGTACCTTTTATCTTTACTTTTACCAGTCTTTTGAATCCACTTCTAATATTTTTGCAGTTTATTTTGTTTCACAATAGACCGATTAATTGTTTTTACACCTTTTATCTTGGGTTTCAGGAAAGATAATTTAAACAGAAATGTTACTTATTTTTGTGAGCAACTCTGTCAGGGAAATGGGTGTTGCTTGATTCAGTCTTTTTGCATGTAGTATGACAATTATTTTTTATATCTCTAGGTTGAAAGAAAATCTTTAGACCTATTGTCTTTGAAAGCTGTTGTCCTGTGTATTTTGTTGTATCCACTCTGGAAACAGAAAGGCAGACTTCGGCCTGATGTATCAAATGTAAAATAATCCATTTTATTTCACTGGATTCTCTTTTACTTACTAGGCTAGTAGATTTTACTTACTCAACATCAGCTGGTGATAAAACACTTTAAGAATAATTTAGTTTTCAAAGACAAGAGGTTTTCTTTTTTCTCTGTATGAGACATCATAGGTACAAGTGCCCTAGAAGTGGTTATCACTGAGACTACCTACTTTGTATCTGAAGTTCAGATTAAGACAGAAAAGATTTTTTCCCCTTTGCCACAATTACCTCACCCTTTGAAGAAATTYTTTCGGATTCCATTCCTGCCTCCTCCAAGCTCTAAAGAATACCATCGTAATTCAATAGTGGCCAGACATCTGTATGTGTTTATCTAAGTGAAAAATGTTGGAATGAATGTTGCAGTATGTGATTCTTGGTAGATTTTAAAGTGCATCACATTCAGCCATTGGAGCTGATGCTAGATTCGCATTACTGAACGCTTAGTAATGCATTGGCAGGATTCTTGTTTACTCTGAGGGCCTTCTGGGGTGCAGAAGGCCCACAGTGGCCGTGGAAGGGGGGCCTTTTGTAAATAAGAACCAGGGTCTTCAGTGTCATTTTTTCTTGATACTGCATTGGGGCTAAGTTTAGTATTGTATTGCCTAGCAGCTGGTGCCACTCTGCTATACTGCAGTCAGAAGGACAAGTGGACAGACAGTTTTCTGCTTTATTAAGACATTTGAAGGTCAGAGTATAAAAAGGGTAATTTCAATCAGAACCAGTCTATTTGCTCAACAGACTAATGGAGCTACTGTAGGCTGTAGATCTGAATGCATACAGGGACTGTGAGCTAATTCTGAGGACTGCTTGTCGAGTCAGATCTGTYTGAGTCAAATCTCAGTGCACCACCCCATTAGGTCATTCGTGAGATGTTGCCTCCTGCATAGCAGGTGAAACAGAAAGTACAAAAAAAAGAAAGAAATGGAGACCTTGCATTGTTGAAAAAAAACATAAAACTCTGCCTTAAGGATTAGCATTTAGAAAATAATCTGCTATTGCGCTTAGTGTAATCCTATCAGACATGCTAAATTCAGTGTGGTACCCTTTGCAGGTACTGCCAAGTACCAGACAAATGCTTTCCTTCCAAATGGTTGGGAGTAAAAAGCAGAGAGTGAAATAAAAAAAAAAAAGAGATTAATTTCTTATTCTCACCTGATTAATTCTTGTAATGCCAACTAGCATGATGTTGACTGCAATAGAAGGCAYGGTTATGAACACACTGCTTTCTCTTGAAAGAAGAGAGGGATTGCAATGCTTTAATTTCAAGTGTAAACATCAGAATTTATTCTGACATGATAATAATTAATAAGGATTTATAAGCACTTTAAGGAATAATAGTATATTCAAAACAAATATACACGTGTGTTTAGGACCTTAATATAATCCTCCTCTCATGCACAAGCCTACCTAGCCCTAGCAAACTAACAATAGCAACAACAGCAATTATATAGCAACTGTAAGTGAATAACATTTTTCAAGACACCACAGCTACTGTACTAGGAGGGAAAAAAAAGCCAAACAAATTAGCAAAATGAAAGCACAGCACAGTCCTTAATCACATAGATGTCTCATTTAAATCAGTGGGTCTACCTATTTTCATATAATTATACRTGTTTTTAAGACACGCATGGTATGTCACAAAACTGTGTAATCTTGTAATTGCAGCTATCCATATCCCTTATGTTTTCCCTACCTTTGGGGAAAGGACTGTTCTTTTGTTAAGTATTGTACGGTAGAGAGTATAGTGGGATGCAGGCTTCTTRCAAGAGATTGTAAACATGGTGCTAATATGCATAGTAACAGAATCTTAGCTTAAAAAAAAATTAATCAGTGCTGAAGAGATGGTTAAGTACAGAAGTTACTCGACCACAGTGATACTACCCGGCCGTACAAAGTGATAGGGCAACAGGGTAAACAGCCTCCTCCACTTTTGCCGTGCTCCGCAAAAGTAGGAACAGTGGAAGCCAGACCAGGTAGGTGTAATTATAAACGGGGAGTTCTGGCGGAGATGGGGGAGTGCAGGTGGTGGGAGAACAGTAGTAAAATGATGTGTTTTATGTTACTGGTGTCCTGCCTTTTATTTACTTTAGTCTGCTGGCAGGATGTTTCTCTGTAAACATTACCACAAAACACTTAAACAGGAATAAAAGTAACTTTTATTGAAAGAATTTAAAAGTAGTCTCTGGAAAACATGCAAGAAACCATGTGGACTCCACATCTTCTTCAAAGTAGACTGAACACAGCAGGGATCTGCTACTGTCACCAAAAACAAATCCAAACTGCACCTTTTAATATTTATATAAATGAAAGTACAAATCACGATTGTTGCCTGAAAGTGCTAACATTTCATGACAGTAAAAGAGTCAAAGTCGCCTTTTCAAACTTGTAATAGAACATGCAACACCAAATTAAGCCTGTAGTTCTGGCATAAACCAGCAACATCAGGACAATAGTGCTTACCACATATTGCAAAATATAACTTTCCATTCTTTAGACTAATTAGAGAGGCAGCCAGTAACACCACTATGGTTCTGTCAGCATTTCCACAATAAAACCCCCTTTATAACTTGGCTGTAAAAAATTAGCTTCAGGCWGAAACTTGGCATGCCATGGTTCACCCCAGCAGCAAGTCGGGCTGTGCTCGTGGTTGTGTGCGGCTTGCTGATTGTTTCCAAAATACAATTTTTCATTAAAATTAGGTTTGCTACTTCTTGGAAGACAATAATTAAATGAATCAGTATTTAAATGAGTGTAGTTACATTCTTTCTTGCAACACATTAATTGTTAAAATACGAAGGTTTCAGATGAGCAGTATATTCAGCTTTGTGACACTTGTTTTAAATTAAACCTTCTCAATCGTAGTTTGAAAGTGAGGTTATTGCATTTGCAGATTGACCTTCCTTTACATGGTGTAATCCTGACTCCATGGAAGGTATCAAGCAGCTTCACGAAAAAATGATACAGCACTGACTTTGACAGGAAAGGGAACAGTACTGGCCCCACAAGATTCAGTAAAATACCRAAGACTGTTCAGTTAGTTCCTGAAGCCCTTGGAAGTATTGCTCCAAAAAAGAGGATTGGTGTCTCCCAGAGCTGCAGGAGTATGCAGACCACTAAATGATCAGATGAAGAAGCCATCAATGTCTTTCTGCACTTTGTACRTAGCAGTGTCAATGTCAGCCTTTCCTAGGCTTGTACCACAGCCCGAACTGAGGGATCTCTTACAGTGATTGATGGTAAACATTCATTTATTAAACATAAATATTATGGATATACTCAGTGCATAAATTCAGAAGTGTGTACACACTCCATCTATTCTGAAAATTCTGAAGTGAATTGAATATCAAATGTTTCTGTTTCAGCTTTGCTATGATCTGCAGATAGGCCCAGAGAGTCTGGACATCTACAGCCAAGCACCTGGAAATGCTACAGTATGGAGACAGAAGTTAGAAGTATTTACAAGGAAATTAGAAAGACTGGTAAGATGGACATTGTTCACTCAATTCTTTTTCTTCAGGGAGTCTTCCTCATTTTAACATAGTTTAACTTGTTTGTTGTGTGTTTTGTTTTTTTTTCCATTTTTATAACTGTTGATTAAAAAAAAAATACAGAGAGATAGGTCAAAAATCCAAGCCACAGAAGCCTAGCATTGCTTCTTCCAAGGAAGCAAATAAGAAAAATATTCTAAAAATATATAGGAGAGGGAAAATGCCATCTACTAGCACTAAAATATTCTCCAAATAATTCTTCAGTATGGGTGTCATGAAGAAAACTAACAATCCACATCCAGTATTCTTCAATCAATGAACAGTTGAAGAAGAAAATTAATACTATGTAGTAGAATAACCAATTATAAGCCAATTCAAAAATCTAYTCAGCATAAGCTCATTTTCGCCAGGCGTGGATGAGATCTGAGAGAGAAGGGACTGAGCAAGCAGCACTGAGCCAGCTCGCCAGCTTCTTGAGCACAGTGCTTTGTCACTACCTAAAAAAGAAAGCTGATGGCCGGTGAACAAGTAAGAGCTCTGTGCTCTTCCCATCTCTTATGTACAAGGAGTCTGCTAAGAAAGTGGACCTTCAAAGTAGAGATAGATTCAGGCCCTTAGTCAGACTCGTTCCAGCTTTAATTTTCTAAAACAGTAGCTAGCCTCTTCCCCTACCAGGATATCCTTGAACACATAAACCCAATTAAGCTAAGGTAAACTGATCATTAGGCTTTCAAGTTACGTGTCTGCTGATATTTTATAAGGCTATAGCCTACTTAAAGTTTCGCCTCCTGCAGCCACCCACGGCTGACCCTGGGAATCCATTGAAACAACAGGCAAAGGCTCCTAAATTTCTGGGAGACTCTCCAAGTCTCTCRCAATTATAGAGGCTGTCCAGAGCGTGGTAGTTCGCACCGGGGTTCTTCCAAATTTCTTCTTACTCTTCTTAGCTGGTGAGGCAGCACCCTCTCTGAATAGCTGGTGTGAGGCACACCTGACAGTGTGCAAGTCCAAAAGACTGTGAAGGGAGCGCAGGAGACACACATATCCCTACTTATGCAGAAAGTGAATTCCATTTGTGACCTCGAGGACATGTAAAATTTTTATGATATTTTTCCATTTGCAATAGTTGTCACACACAAGCTGCGATCACACAGATGTTCATCAAGGGCCAGCATCTAGCGGAAAACTAACAAAATTTCGTGCTTAGTGTTTCGTGCTAACTCCCCACCTWAGTGCCTCCTTCTCTGGACATTTCTCCTTTATGCGAAATATTGACAATGTTGGCAAAAGCAAACAACTCCTGTCCTCCAGGAAAAAATGCTGATCCAGTAATCAGACACATTTTAAAATAYATAAACTGAATTTGTTAACTAAGAGGGAATGTTTCACTCCCTAATCCTGCTGCTTTCCCATTGACTCTACACAGCTAGTTCTGTGGTTTTACTGATCCCTTTTAAGAAACTAATGTCAGTTCTGCTTATCCTAACTTCAGTTCTTACAAGTTTAGCTCCTACTTAAATATGCTGCAGAACTACGTGGGCATATACATCAGTGAACACCTAGAAGGACATTATGGAAAAGTTCGCAGCCCTGGCCATGGCTAGTCTCTGCCCCTCCTCACACTCACTTTCCCCTCGCTTTCGCTCACTTTTTTTTCACACACATGTTAGCATGACAAGAGCTGCATGCATTTGTTTATGCTATAACAAGTCTTTTGTGATGACGAATACTTCGGGTACTGTTTTGCTTGAAAAGGTGTTTTCTCCCTTTGACTCACTTTCAGTAGTATGCAACAGTCTATYGGGATAAAGTACTATATTCTTAAATCTTTGAATGCGCTGACTACACTACATGGGTCAAGCACACATGGCCCAGCTCTTTACTAATCTTTGTGGCACGAATTGGAAAGTGAGATAAATGAAAAAACTTGACAAAGATTTTAAAATGCAACAATTAATGTATTATAGTTCAGGAATGTAATTTATGGATGTTTTTTGTGAGTTACTGGGACTATTCAATATCCATACTACTATGCTGTCATTTCTTATAGCTTGTGGCCTCCATAGTTTCATGCACYGAACAAGCACTTCTAAATCTTTGAAGATATCTTTTTTTTCCACTTGGAATCCTTTCATTCATGCTATTTTATCTGAAGGCGTTGTCTGACTCTTTTGCCTCTTCCCAGACCCTGCTCATGTTTTCAAGGAATAAAAGACTCTACAGACTGTAGTTTTGATTTCTGTATTTCTGCAACAATATTCTCTGTGATTTCTACAAGGTTGTACACAATCCTGCTTGAACAAGAGCTTAGACTGCTGCTAGTGACTTTGTTGCAATTACAGCAAAGCAAAAAAGGAAGGCATAAATCGAGCCAGATTTTACCTACATAATGCAGGCTACAGGAAGAAATATATACGTCGGGCTGAAATCAGAGGTGACATATGAGGTAAGTCAGGGCAAGTGAGTGTATCATAAATTAGTCTGAATTAAATGATCAAAATTGAAGATGCAATCTGTTATAATGGAAAAGAGACATAGCAAAGGATAGGATAGAACACATTCCTCCTTGTATCTCAGCTTCAAACTATTATTAAATACGTACCTCCGACTGAACCTGAACCAACCTGACTTACACGGTATGGTTACAGCCTTTCACCATCACTTCTACACTGTCTGTGAGTGGTCTCACAACAGAAGAGGGCTTGAGATAATGGAAGAGTGAGTGGGAGTTTTAAAAATGTATAATTGGTATTTTGAAATCTTGTAATACTCTTCACTAGAACTTAATCATTTTAAAGAAGCAAGTACAGAGAAAATATACACATTCCTGTCTATAAGCAGTAAGAATACAGTTAATAATGATGCTACAGTGCTACACTTACCCATTGCTTTCTTGGCATGTGTTAAAATAAAGCCAGCTTGGTAATTTGTGCTGTCTGACAGCCAACAGGAAATAGCAGAAAATGCTACATCATAGGTATTAGCACTCTTGTCTGCCTTTGCTGAAATTTTGCGTGATTGTACCATACCAGTTGCATTGCCCAGAGGGTCATTACAAGCTCCCCTCAACAGTTCACATCCTCTGAACCCACCCAGGTCACAGCTGGCGTGGAGCAGGGYGATTCCAGGGAAGTCAAAGTGGTGTGCTAATGATGAATTTAGCCCTTTGTAAAAAGAGACTGATCTCCATCTTTTCTCTTTATAGCTCTAGCCAGGTATTTTCATTTCTAATCTAACGACTCATACGAGTGTCTTCATCTTTTTGTCTGAAGCACTCAGTCTCCCAATGATGAGCAAAAGCTAAATTATACAAAGCAACATAAAGGAGATGCCAGTTATGATTAAGCTACATTAAATGCACTCTCCTACGTATGTTAATGTTTTATGTACAACTATGCACGCAGCTGAAGGGATAGGAAAACAGTCTGGAAAATAGATGCAAATGAAGTTCATAGGAACGGCTGCATTTCAAATAGAAAGCGTTAAGGAATGGGAATTGCCTCTTTCTTTCACCCTTGTCTCCCTCCTAACTCTATCAGCCAACTTTCTGCTAACCCTCACTCTGCTTTTAGTTATCAACTTGCTTTTTTATTATTATTATTTTGTTCATAGGGRAAAAAAGTAAGTAGACAAGAATGAAAAACAGAATGAGATGAATATCTGGCAGTGTTTCATGAGAAGCCTGTCCTAGAGAGAACAACAACAATCTAGATTAGGTTCAACTTTTCTTTTTGCTTGTTTTAAGGACAGTTGTTTGGCAGCTCCACACTTCCCATGCCTCCTTTGCAGTTTATGTATAAATGTAAACTTCCTCCCCTGAGAATCACCCCGCAAAGAAACAAATGATAATGGAAAAAGTTTGGGGGAGGTAGTTGTAGATGATAAAAACCCTATGCATCCGTAGTAACATACTTTGTATAAAAACACAGTCTTTTACACTCATATGTATGAAGTTTAAAACACGATGATTGCTTTTTTCCCCCTAACCAGTAAATATACAAATAGACATGCAGGARCAGGCGGGAACAAACAAATCTAAAGATGACAGATCTACACAGAATGTTGTTAGTATGCCAGATCTTATTAAAGAGCAGTGGGAGGCCTTGTACACTACGTACCAGCTCTATGGGGACCTCCATATTTAAAACAAGATAAAAAAAAAAATGTGATTTGAAAAACCTCTCATGGGCAGCCTTCAAAGGCACACACAGGTTCTGACTGGATTAACATTTATTGACTGTTTAAGCCTGCTTTTTTGCTTCAGGACAGAGATACACGAGTTTAATTGCAGAGGCTGTTCTGCCAACTGATCACCAGAGTGGCAACCAAAGCTTTACTAATCGGTCCTTCATTAAAGAAAAGTCTCTATTACAAAACAAATTAAGCATGCTCTGATGCTAACCTACAGGTCCAATGGCATTACAGCAAAGTTTAAGCTGTTAGAGCACTGAAAAACTTATTAAGGTTTAGCGCTGAGATAGCACTTTTGTATTGATTTTACAATACACAGGTATTATGATTTATGGAGTGCTAGTGTCACTCTAACAAGCTGAAGGACACACAATATCATCTCCAACATCATTAAAATTCAGAAGCCTCTAGAACTAACTCATCAACCACTGTACATTGTCACAGACTATGGAGCTATATTCCAGTTGCAAAACGCCCTCAGCTTTCAGGACACTTGTCTCTCTGAATCATGTAGATAAGAAACAAAAAGAGAGAGAAAGAACCCAAAGTCCCTATATGCTTTAAAAATTAACTAATGAATTGCAAGTGCCTAGTTCATGTAACCGAATGACACTATTATTTAATATTACGTATAACAGAGTGAGTTTTTCTGCCTTCTTCCATTGCCTGAATACTAAAGCACCAGTAAGTATTGGGTCTATCGGAAATATCTTGTTAATCCAGACGGAAACAGAAAGGCTGTGCCGTATTAGGCGAAAGCCACGCGTTGTTTTATCACGTTCTGTATCAGGAACGTGTTATCTCGCTGGAGTGCGGGTCTCCATCCTCTCTCAGACTGACGGTRCCCTCCCTCCCAAGGGGCTGCTCTAGTTCCTTTCTCAGAAAGAGCAAGAAAGAAAGAGAGGAAGGAAGAAAGAAAGAACCCCCCCCCCTCCGCCTAGTACTGTTCCCTACAACAGGAGAAAATTAGCGGCCGGTATACGCGCAGTCGCAGCTGCGGGCTGGTTTCGCGGCGGGCGCTGCCCCGGGGCCTGCGGTGCG
>NW_028185261.1:6190854-6243600 GCF_003343005.1 Rhea americana
AGCCGCGGGCGCCGGCGGCCTCGCTGCGCGCACAGCTCCCGGGCGTGCTCCCGCGGGCTGGAGACCGGCCGTCCTGGTCAAAGCGAAAACGCGCCCGTAAGCGTAAGGCACGCCAAAACACGCGATCGAAACACCCGGTTTCTAGCTAAAATTATTTTTTTTTTCAAATGTACGCCCGTAATTCCTGCAATGCAGTATTAAAGTTCCTGCTCTTGTACCTCCTTTATCAACTTTGCGTTATTAGTTTAGATCTTCACAACTGCTGGGGAACATTCTGCGCAGAGGCACCGCTTTGCCATCCTCCCAATCCAAGCCCAGGAAAGCACCCTCCTGGAGTTTGTAAGTCTGCTTGTTGAAAGTGCACAAATTACAATATCTATAGCTGAATGCACTGAAATGAATCTTGAATATCTAAAATAATTTATCCTGGCAAAATCCGGTTTTATTATCCTGTACCACGTTGACTAGTCACTGGTTGTGTCGATAGGAACCCTTAAGCCTGCTTCTGTTCTGTTGTGTAATTCATTTAACCCACATGTGGTCATTTGCACCAGCACTACCAAATCACTTAAAAATGAAATGTAGAAATGACTGTACAAACCACCAAGCACATTCGTTTTTAGTAAGCAATATAAGATGCCCAGAATTATTTAATAAATATTTCTATTTTTTTTCTACAGAGATCACTGGTTGCTTTATTTCTTACCTCAATTCATGGTAAGTGTTTTATTATTAATATCTTTATTGTTCAAATACAGAAAAACGTGTTCTGCAGATCTTTTATGTGTGTGTGGCTCCCCTTACAAGCGGTGGGAATGCCTCATGTGAAAGGAGTTCAAAATCAGGCTATTGGATAGCTAAGCTTATTAGAAAGCACCGTTTATCTAATGAATTCCAAAGTGTCCTAAATTGACAGAGCCTTTTTGTGTGTCCCACAGTTCTGCTTAAAATACATCTCTAATATTCATTTTCTATCCAAATTCTGAATTGGGTAAATGTCTTCTAGCTTTCAGTACACTTGAAAATGTTATTTAAAGACTTGAATAATCCCTACATTATTTTTCTAAATAAACCAAGTTAAAAACTGTAGCCTATTGATCACTTCTATCTTAGATGACCCTAAAGCTCCTTAAATTTACCTCTTACACTGAGCAAAGTCTTAATTCAACTAGAAGTGTCTCCTGATTTCAAATTGCACTAATGCACAGCAAAATTAAATTCAGAATTTAAACAAGATCAGACTGTCTCCGCAATATGTGAATAACACTTGGAAGTCACTGAATGAAAACCACCATGAAAGTATAAATTAGCATTTCTGTCTGCTGGGAATTGCAGTACCTCCTTTTTTGGATCTCTTACAAATCTACTAAAAATCCTACGAGACTTAAAAGGTCCTGCAAAATGCCCCTCTACTATGTGYGTAACAGTAAATTCTAAAAAATAAATTATTTTAAGTCTTCTTTAAATGATTACAATTTATATATCAAAAAGATTACATGCCTTCCAAATTAGTGTAAATATATATTAGTCGATGGCTTATTAGAGCAGCTGAAGTTGTTCGTATTTTGATGCTTGTATTTTTAATAGCAAATTATTTATGAGAAAGTAAGAAACTGTTTTTTTCCAGTATCTCCAAAAACACTTGATTGCAAAATTCAATCAATCCTAAAATTAAAATTAGGAGACAGGATCAGCATGAAAGCAATTGTGTTATAAGTCAGCGTTAAGATGTTATTGATAGAAAAGCTAATGCAATACATTTTACCCTGTCACACGTTTCTGGCCCAAAGCAATTTGCCAACTAGCTAACCACCTCAGCATAAACACTGGGGAGCCCCTGCTGGGTCCTGGAAATCCCGCTTGTCTGCAAGTGCACAATATACAAGGAAAATCTCCATAAAGCTCAGTGCCACAGTTGAATACAAACACTCCTCAGGTCCTGCTGTGACTTGGCATACCCCATTGGACAGCTGGAAACTGAGAGGAAAGGAGCTGCTGCCAATAACATGTTACAAGGGATTTTCAACGTAAAGTTTCCTGGAAACAGGCAGCAACTGACATAGTWATTTTGCTGGAAAATATTGATGTGATATATAAGATATATACAATGATACACAGCTGCATTTATTAGGTACTTGCCACGATGCATGGTAAAGCATAGTGCCATTCAGTGCATTTTTGGTACGATTTGCTTGCCTGGGCTAAGAATCAAACCCTGAAAAATTACAAATAGAACTTATCCCAACCTTATGTTTTACCTAATACAGTTCTGGAAAACAGATATTGTCCTAAATGACATTTTCTTGTGCGTATCAAAAGGATTTAGCTTACTAAGGGTTATGAATGTGTATCTAACACCTTTGCAGCTGCAGTTTACTGTAGATAGAGTGCATACAGTAACTCTTTCATTTCTTCTTGGAACCACTTGCAATGAAGTGCTACTGGCAATCATTAAAAAAAGATTGCTCTTTTTATGTAGCTTGAATATATAAAATGGTACTTATCTGCATTCCGGTGTAAAGATTGCTTGAAAGACAATTCAAAGATATAAATGAAACTGAGCTAAATTACGGATTGGCGTACTCCATAGTAATTAGTCTGAAGTAATATAATTTTTAATGTAAAGAAGCTACATTTTCTAACTCTGCCTAAAAGCCCAGCATTCTCTATGTGTTATAATAAATTAATGCAATAAAAACAAGTACACTTATCCCATAAAGAAACTTATTAACCAGACTGCTAGTGCTGCAAAATTTGGCATACAGTAAACAATACTTTTTTTGTTAGAATAATGATGTTCAGTTTATTCTTTTACACTGTGCAGCACTTGGGGACCACATCCATTTACCAAAATAATGCCAAATTAGTACTGTAAATATTGAAATCAGGCCTTTCAGACTAACCAGTGGCCTAATTTTCTCTTCAATCTGCTCTTAATCTCAATTCATCAATAACACTGCCTTATTATAGGACTTTGACAGCGAGCTAGGGCTTTTGATAAATTATACATCTCAAGCCAGATTTAAAATTTGAAGCTCAAGTGCTAATTATCTGTACAGGCCTACTTAATAACGAGATTTCTTGTTAAGTATCTGATCACAGCATGGGCATCATTTGTCAAGAACCTCAAGTCTACCTTGGAGACTAGCTCTTCGAATTCTCCCTTGCCTACCATATGTAAAATTGGGATCTTTGTTTCTATAATAACCTTTTATTAGGAAGCTGACATAATGATTAAGTTCGCTGTAGACACATACAATGAGTTAGACAATTACCCTTGCTGCTTTAAACTACTCAAGCTCCTAGCAAGACAAAATAATTAATATTGAATTTTAATTTGATGTGTTCCACATTTAAACCCCAATTTGCAAAGTACACCTGGAAGGCTGCCGCTGTTTCCTTGCAGTTTGTGYTGATGAAATAAAGGCTCCTGCAGTTTGAATGTAAAAGCACAGAAGGCATGATGCACCACAATCACTTCTCAGTGGAGCAAAGAATTTTCTAGCATTAATGGGAAAGGTAATTACCTAGGTCTAACTTTATAGCCTTTTCTCTAATGAAACTATAATCTCCCAGGCCTACATGGTTTAAGCATTTACATGATTTTAACGATTTCACTGCCATAACAGTTGTCACACATGGTAATTTAAAAACTCAGTGCCTTGAAACAAAGATGCTAATTATATTTCTATATTTTTATTATTGAAATAAAACTGGACTGTGTGAAGTGACAGAACCATAATAAAAACAACCATGCACTGCATTGCTTAAGTGAGTGGGGTGCGGGGGGGAAATGTTGATATTTGCTTGTAGGGAAAAAGGCGCCTGAGAGCTTTCACAACTGTACCTGTTAACCGTGCTGAGTGGTTTAATTCCTCTGAGATCTGTCGCTGAGGCTAAGCACACAATCCGCTCTGAGGACCCTTCATTGTGCCAACCTCAGGCAAAACTCCCATTGTGCCAGACTGTGTAGTCATTCCCTTATTAAAATGGAAAWGATTTTCAACTGTAACCACCTAAGCACACGTAGCACGTATATATAATATTGCTAATGTAACATAGAGTCCTCAAGCCATTACTATCTGATAGTCTAATACTCTTACAAGTGTTACTGCAAATTTCATGGCAAAATGTCCATTGCAATTGGCAAGAACTTTCCTGTGTACAGATCAATTTGAGTCTGAAACTTTTGGAAAAATGGGTGTATTGCCTGACAAAGGACCTCAGCACTGAACGGACCAGTAATTTACAGGGTGTATTCTGTGGCTTGATTCCAGCATTTTGGAATACTACCTCATGTGTCTTTTGGGGCTGGGAAGGGGTTCCCACCCGCCTGACATCATCCGCTATTCTTAGCTTTTGCACCGTCTCCTCTATATTTCTTTGCTAGCCTCAGTTTTTATTATACTAGAAGGTTTGGCTGGAATCTCACCTTTATGTCAGACATGCACACTGGCAGGGATGTAACACCGTTAGTAAAATCTGCTTTCCCGATGACCTCATTTCCAGGGCTGGGACCCCAGCAAAGACACTGGCTTTACTCAGATTTAGTAAGGCTGGATGACTGCTTTAGTGTTGGCTTTTGTCTGTATTGGAGAACTTCACATCTCTAAATGAGCTGAAGTCAGCTACCAAAATTTTCTGGGAAAATCTGATTTGATGTTGATCATCATGGCACAGCTTTATCTTCCAAAACCTGCTCACAACCACTGACTGTGTGCCTCTAGTRCAATGTTTGGGTACATATCAAGATATGAATTTCCGCAAAAGGCAGGTGTGCTCGTGCCTAATGATGATGCCTTCTGATTTTATCAGCTTGTAAGTGACACAAAATGATAAAAGTAATAAATAAAACCCAAAGAAATTAGAAGCCACTTTGCTAATAGAAAGGTGAACCAGAATTTTGATTTTGCGCAAAATTCAGGTTTTTACAATTCTATACTGGGATAAAAAGACAAGAAGACAAAATATATTTATCAATATTATTTTTTTCTAGAAGATTTGCTGCCACTAATTTCCCTTCAATTTCTTTATTTTATGTATTTATTTTTGCCGTAATGCAATATATCAAGTTAATCACAAGGTTTCCTGGAGTCACAGTCTAAGAGGACTGGCGGAAGATATAGCTGGGAAACCCCATGGTCTSAGTCTTTCTAAAGCAAACTTTTGAAGTAGTCCAAGGAAATAAGACTTTAAGTAGTGTCTTTTTGGTAACAAATTCAACTGATCTGAATGACATTGCAAGAACAGATCTGGTAGAACATTCTAAAAGAGTTAACTTATGACAAATCCCTGAGAAGAAAAGGTCTGAACAAAAAGCTATGGACAAAGAAATACGGAGAACTGAATACAGTGATTAAACATAGGTTTCTCCTTTAGCCCCTGAAACTAGTATTTCCATATACTAATGATAATATCATTATGAGAAAGACCAGATAAGACCTTGGGTAAAAGTGTAACAATCCTTTTAGCATGGGGTGGAAAAAAAACTATCACTACTTAACCTTGTACCAAACCAAAAAGAAAAGGATATTTTAGGTTGGGGAGGGACAAGGATAACGAGGAGTGCCCTGTAAGAAAGGGAAGAATTAAACCATGTTTTCTATCTCATCTCAAGAGGTACACTGCATTCCAGAAGGATAAAATGCAGCATGACAACATGGGATGATGGAAAATAAAAGCTTTCTCCATCAAAAGCTTTAACTTACAAATCTCTGCAGACCAGCATTTACCATTATATTTAAATACAGAAAGATAATTTCTCATTCTTTAGGGATTTAAAATTCAAACGTCCTCTTAGACCCGCCTATAAGGAAAAAGTTGTCTGTAATGCTTTGTAATGACTTCTTCAGCATGCCTTCAATGCTAAGATTGCTTCTGCTTTATTTGCTTCAGCAACAGGGTAACTAGATTAACAAGTGACATGGGGTACGTAAGGCTGTCAGCTGCCCGTGTTTGTGTCGGCACTCTTCCACCAAGGAAGGTCATTTACTCCTCTCCTTTCACTAAGGGGCATGCTACCTAGAGATACCTTGCACTTACAGTAGGGAAAGAGTAAAATCAAGAAGATGGGAGAAATGAAAGCGCAGTGGGTTGTCACCAGTGGTAATCTGTTGTGCAATTGTACAGATCCTAGGGCAACTAGGACCTGCTTTASCACTGTCAGGACATACATGTCTGTGGGATTTGCTCCGAGTCATATCTCTTTCTATACCACGGGCCACTGTAGCTGCTCTCTCATCATGCGTTACTTGGYGCACATCCCTGGCAACCACAGTCACCCAGGAAGGGCAGGCATTTGCGATTAACCTAGCTACTGCTATGCACCACATAACCTGCTTCCAGTGCTCCCGGCAAGGCTGTTTATTCACAGAGCTCAACGTAGCRCAAAACTATTCCACTATTCTTCTGCATTTGTTCAGTGTTGCATTTGTGTACCTCTAAAAAGCAGGGCAGCTGAGTGACCGTCATAGGGCACAAGATTAAAAGCTAAAAAATCCAGTGACGCTCAGCTTTGGGGCACTTTCCCCACTACTTTATTTACAGTACAAAGTTTTCATAACCCATGCTGGTCACCGTCTTGCACWCAAATCCCTGAGTTTCCAGTACTTAAACTGGGCTCTAGAATTCAAGGGAAAAGCACTGTTATCCTGCTCACCTTTTAGTGCTTGAATACCTGAGGGTTCTGGGAGAAGCCTTGCACCCCCGTTTTGAGGACGTCTGCACCTGGAAGATGAAGTACTTTGTCAGTTTTGTATTGTTTCATTTCAAAGCATAGATTTACAATAATGGTGTGACGTTAGAAAAGATAAAATAAGAAGATTCATTATTAAGATGGTAAGGAATGACAAGACTCTTCCTTAGCTACTTTAGTACACCCGTTAACTAAATATACTGCCTAATTAGCCTCTACCACTTACCCCAGGGAGGGAAGGTTCGGAGAGCTACTGCTCTCCTGCTCCTCCTGTTAGAGATGACAACCAGAACGAGCCAGAGCAGCTGCTCTGAGCCTCTGTCTGCTGCAAAGACGGGGACAGGAAAAAAAAAAAAAAAAAAAAAAAAAAAAAAGCTTTCTACTGCTTGCTTCCTCCTGGTTTCCTATAGTAAGGTACTTCCTGTAACATTACAGGTAGTGCAGAAGATCACATAATTTCCTCTCTGTTCTCTAAAACATCTAGATTGCCATTGTTATTGAATACATTAATTAGTAGATTCCCGACTTTAGCCTTTTAAAGATGTTTTGGAAAGGTTCTGTATCACATGATGCGTAAAAAAAAAATCTTAGTAGATTCATGATTATCTCATTCCATTTCTTAACAGAAAGAAAAAATGTGATACAGTTAACAGTGGAATTCAGAAAAGGTTGTTCAGATTAAGAAATTTTTAACAAAAAAAATCACATTAGGCTTAGAAAGGGCTTCTTTCAGGGTTCCTACACAACTAGAAATTCCTTCACAGCCACAGGTCCTGCTGAGCTGAATGTCAAAACCAGCATTTGCTGACATGTTAGATACCTAAGGTGTTAAATGTAAAACAACGCTAGGATAAGGACTGTTTTAACTGTGTTCAAAAATAGTAGCATTTCAGCAATGTAAAACTCTCAAATGCTTATTAATGCACACAGGCAACACAAATCAAACATTCCTTTTTTTCTTCAGGCACATGTTAGTTTTTCAGACATAATATTACTGTGCAATAAAAAAGCCCCAAATCACTTATAAAAAATGCTGTCAATGAAAAAAAAAACAGGATTGCTACTTTGCTGGTGGTCCTAGTAGATAAAAAAAATTGCCACAATACATCATCCTTAAAGGAAAGACAATACCAAAGGGGAAGCTGCCAGAAGGTGCCATTTTCAGATGTCAAGATAAGGGATGGACATCTGAATTAATGCAAGACTTGTTGCTTGTTGTCTGTAACAGGCAACCTGGTGCCCTACTAAAGCAGACAGCGGTGCTTGTGCTTGCTGTCTTTCTTTTTTAGGGGGTATAACTGAAGGAACCTAAGAAACTTAAGAAAACAAATACTTGTCTTCAAAGTGTTCCTGGAGTCATCAGCTACTTGTTCCTGACAGTGCTGTAAGTAGTCCTTCTAGAGCTGTATGGAGAAACAATGTGGAGATTGGATTCTGAAACCACTATTGTAAAAATCCATTAACCCCAAGTGGACAAATCCAGAAACCACTTTTGGCCTTTCTAGGACAACAGGTTCAAGGAAAGAATCACTGTTGCCAGTGTTATGAAAAGACTGTATAAGTACCATATTTTAGGTACTACAAATAGGAATCTTAATGCAGTTATGCAAGAGATCAAGTTTAGTGAGCGCTGTCAGTTGCAATATGCAATATTGTTTGGCTTTATGTTACATTTAAGGAATGCTGAGCTTTTATTTTTTTTATTTTTWTTTTTTAAGTGTGTAATTGTGGTAAGTGTTAAGGTTATAAGTAGTCGTCTAAAAAACTGGCTATAGTCTGTGGGAGCCAGGAAATGACCGTGAGGAAGTTATGATGCAGAATTAGGTTCGCCTGGGCTAGTACATGCACCTTTCTCTGTGCGGCTAGTGTTTGGGTTTGCTGGACTTAAATCCTTTAAGACTATCTTAAACTCGAGCTGTATTTAAGGGCAGATTTTCACTCTGATGGACTTCTGAAAATTTATGAGATTTAAAAGATTTGATATTCACAGGAAAACATGCTTGGCTCTGTATCCAAGAAATTAATGTTATTTTGGTGACTAACTTTTCAAATAAGTTACTCTCCAGTGCACAAACTAAAGCCTCTTGAAAACATCATTCTTAGGCTGAYGGGTGTCTATACTGCTTTGCTTTCCAGTGTCTCTGCCTTGTTATGTTTTCAGCCTGTTGTACTTGCTTTCTCTGCCAGAATTCTATTTCTAGCACAAACACATTTCTGCTGCCAACTAGTAGCCTTGCACCAGACCTCCTCATGCCAGAGTTATCGTAACATGGAGTCTGCTCAAGTTCTCTGTATATCTTGTCTTATTTAAGCACATGCAAGACCTAGAGCAGCGGTATTTGCAATCAGAATGCTACGATATAATTGTGCAGTTTCTCTGAACTACTAATACATCCTTCACTGTGTCAGACCATTGCAAAGTAGTAGGAAGAACACGCATGCTATAATTACAGGATAAGTTCTGCAATGCCCTGCCAGCAATAAGTCCCTCATTTCTATACTGCTATTATATATTAAAAAAAAAAATCCAAAGAATTAACATCTGCTCCCAAACACAAGTGTAAATCCAGAAAACTTGATATTGGGAGTGAGGTATCTGTGTTTATACTGAGACAACTGAAAGCAGAATTTAAATGTCAGTCATATTCCTCCATCTGTAACATGATCAAGCTTGACTTGGCCCCAAAGGTGGTTTTAAGAAAAGTGCTGTAGTGCTACACATTAAATCTTTAACTGAATTTTCACCAGTTACAGATAAAGCTAGAATAATACCTGAGTTACCTTTCTAATGACTTACACTTTTCACATATGAAAGAAGGTGAGATGACTTGCTAACTGGTGCAGTAATTAATCTTCAGGAGGGTAGGAGATACAGCATTAAATTGGAGCTCAGGTTACAGAGATGAAATCAAGTGAACAAGTTCAGTGTCTCTAATACCTTACTACTTGTTCCACAAGCTGTCCAAGTGCATCAAGAGATTTAATTAATTCTGAGATTCCCTGATCAGTTGCAGAAAAAAGACAAAACACAATGTATGGCAAAAGAGTCCTAATCAGAGTGACCTGCTGTGTGGTACCAGAATTATCAGTGTACTGTTCGCGTACGTTGTGGATGATGTACAGTCTCTGCATCAGACTGCTGCAACTCAGAACTAAACTGCAAGTTCCTGTACTCAGGCAGCCATTTGAAAGAACGTGAAAAGGCTAAACAAATCAATGGTGAAACTAATGGTGAAAAAATTTTCACCATTACATTCTAAACACAGAGAGAGTTTTTAGCAAAATGCAAGAGGATCTGATTCTTCCAGCACATAGAAGTTCTTTATTCAGACTACCTAGGATTTCCATGCTCCTCACCTGCTTCCCAAATGTAAAACCCTGTCAAGGCAAACCCTGTATTTCAGGTCCCTATGGTGGAAGGACTGAAGTCTGAAATTGTGCCAGGTTGAGGAGTACCTTCTCCCCTTCAGTGTACAGTCACCAGGCATTTGACTAGGACAGCTTTGCTCTTTCCTGAGCCAGCAGCTCAGCAGAAAGCRCTGCTACACGGGCTCTGTGTTCTGTCCTGCTCCCAGGGCTGGCACACGTCTGAGTACCACAGGAGTGGCATGACCAGGCCTTGCGTGGAGCAGCACCTTACGGTTCTGGTTTAATTACCTACCTTTTTGACTCCTGTAAAAGAATGAAAGGATTTTTGGAAGATGCTGTCTTCAGAACAAAATCACTGTATGCTGAAGGTTTTCAGTGGGGAATGGTTTCTTTAATTCTCTCTTTTTTTTTTAATTCTCTACATAGCAGCTAGGCTTTCTACCCCAGCTAATTTAGGTGGGAAACTTGTTTTTATTCCATTAACTTTCAGCATGAATGTCACCAGCTATAGCTGATAGCAGTGACTACTGCCAGAAGTCATCAACACTTTTGTGTTTGTAGATTGATTCACAGTACTCCTCTTTATGCCTGCAAAAGAAATAGAAGAAACAGCAGTGGGTCCACACAATTTATTCTAGAGCAGGAGGTACATAATCTTCTGCTACGTTAAAAATGCAAAAAAAAAAAAAAAAAAAAAAAAAAAAAAAAATCTTGCCTCCATACCTCAGACAGCTCCCATCACTGCAGAAGGACTAAATTTATAGCCTATGTGACAGTGTTTTCTGATGAGCTAGTGACACATTAGAGGCAACATATTTGCCTGGAAAGGAGCACCCCTGCTTCCTCAACTTGTGTGCATGAAAACATAAGATAATCATGCATTTGTGTTTTTAGGCACTCTGTCTTTGCACCAGGGACTGCCAAAGAATTGTACCATCTCTAAATCCCACATGAGTAAGCAGAATCCTACACATTGAATAATGTTGGAGTTTGCTGCTCTTTTTACTTGTTCAGATTTGCAAGGAGAAGATGACAAGATCTTAAACTAAATTGTCCMTGCTCTTTTGATTTCAAAAGAACTTTAACAATCTGCACTAGCTGAGAATTTGGCCAGTTTTCTACATCACGTTGGCTGCTTAAGGACCASGCAGAATATTGTTTTTTTCTTTAGAGGTTAAGTTCAATCCTCTGAAGAAGCTGTTGACTAGCATTAGTAGTGGGTTCATTTGTTCTCTGCTGGACACTGTCAGCCAGCAGGGGTTTAGGCTGTTTTGCAGCTCCCAGCTCAATTATTTCTCAGGGCTCTTTGTTTAATATAATGGGGTCAAATTCAGACTGTAGGTGGCTGATGATTTCTGGTCCAATTTAGAATAGTCTGTCTGTGAGCCTACCTTGAATCCAGTTAATCTCTTTTTGGAAATAAAGTGAGAACTCTGCCAAGTGGTCAGTGATTTGTTTCAATATTTAGTTTTTATAATGTAAGCTGATTAGCAACTTTTCTGTCCAGAATGGCTCTGACATACATTCATGAAGCTGTGATTATAGATAAATTTTCTCTTATTGTAATGCACTGCAATAAGAAGTTTTTCTGTCTGATGAAATGAAAATAGGTTTCATACTACCAATATCTACTTTATGAACCTGAAGTTTACTAATGAACTGAATATTCTTGATTACTGTTTAGAGCGTGGTTGGTTACTTAGGAGGCCATAATTCTCAGAGATTTCTCAATGCATAGGTAGTAAAGCTGACCCGTTGGCTTTTTAGAGCCTATATTAAATTGTCACCTTGGCTGAATCACACACACTGAACGGGACCATGAGCCTTAACTGCTTTAGCTCAGCCCAAACCTGTAGAGTTTTAAAAGACAACTTAGGGAATGTAATAACAGGGAGATCTGTTAAACTTATCACTGAAGATTCTGCTGAAAGCACTAGGGAATCAAGACCTTTCTGGAATAAACTACTCTATTTTTATTTTCTAGAGTAGTGCTGGAACAAAAGACTACAATCTCATTCTGACTAAGCAGAGTAGTGACTAGACTACTTGTCTTCTTCGGGATTAAGGGTCTCATCCAGACCGTARCTCAGTGCACAGAGATCCAGAGAATGCTTGACATTTCATGATCTTATATTGAGGTAAATAGATAAGAAATTATGAAAGCTTTTGTTCCTGTGATAAAGTATGTGGGATACAAGCTATATAACAAGCTATTTCCGATAGGACATACAGTGATTGAATTTAACCTTACATAACAAGTTTGCAGTATCCTGATAGAAATTTTAGTTTTACTAAAATAATAAAAGCTAAATACAAAGAAAATTTATGATAAAATCCTGATATACACATAGCACTTTGTCACAGGCTTGCAAAGGGGGACAAGGGAGCATTTGCAGCTTTGTGGAATTAGCATCTTTTTTCTCTTAAACAGTGTTTCTCTCTCAATAGCAGTCAAACAGAGCAGTAGAGATAAAGTGGCACCACAGAGGTATCTTTGCTTAACCTGACTGTCATGTTACGCTCTGTACTCTATCCAGTTCAATTCATGCATGTTTCTTTGATGCATGTGCTGGTCTTGGCTCTTGCATAATATTACAAGAGACCCATTGGCTGCTTACTGTGGAACAGGAGAAAGTGGCTGACATGTTGCATGAATTGCAATTATCTTGTTTTACCTGTTTACAGTAGGGAGGCCTAATTAATTCYCATTCATTTTAACAGTTTTACCAAAACTTTTCAATTTAGAGAATTTTCAAATATAAAAAATTGTTAGTAGAATAAGTGACTTAAAATGTAAAATGTAAAAAATATCACTACAGAATTCTAAATTTATTTGATTTGTGATAGAATGATGCAAGGTACCATTTGCTGACTCCACAGTTAGTGGAAAAGGACATAAAAAATTTCCCATTTATTTCTCTTCCTAGGTGACTGTTCATTCTTTACTCATGAGATAAACCTTCTTTGGGGCATAATGGATGGAGCTTGCAATAAGAGAGGGAGGTAAGCAGGAAAAAAACAAAAACTTACTATTCAGAAGGATATTTTTTCTTTGAAAGTAACTCAGTACTGAGTAAATAAGATATCAAAACTAACTGTAGTCCTGGGTCACTTTCTGTTCAGTCCTTTCTCAGGCAAAATAAATAAAAACTTGAAACAGAATAAGGACTCTGAGGATGTGAACATTCACAGGGAGAAATCTTTAAGCTGTCAGAGGTCAGCAAACTCGTGAAAACATTGGAGAAGTTTCTAGGTGAGTCTGTATATTTATATTTTATATTTCTTCATTTCTTATCCTTATTGTTATCTTTATTTCTTAATTGCACAATTCTAACTTGAGCAATCAAACGTGAGTTCTTTTTTCTACATCTTCTGTTTTATTTTTTCAGGTGAGTACGTGATTGTCATCTTCTGATTCTTCTCTGCCATGATGACTAGAAACATATTTTTTCTGAAATTAAAACCAAGAATTCAGTGCTAAAGTTCTGTATCTGGAGCCTTATAAAAGGTCTCCCCAGGTTAAGGAGACAGGGAAGGCCATTTACTGAGCCGGACATAATGCTACACAAATTAGGCAGGAACTCTGCGTTCTCCCACAGCCACGAGATAAAGACCTTACAGCTTGTCCTTTTACACATGACCCTTAAGGATTAAAGAATTTTGTTGTGTACTTGAAGAAGACTGAAAGATTTCTCCCTATGAATGTATACAGTGTTGGGCTTCACTCAGGGGGAAATGCTGTCTGAGGTAATAAGCTGGTGGAATCATTCTGTTCTCCCATTGAGTAAGCATGTCTGAAAAGCAGTTTCTCCAATATGTAATGACTTTGTCATAGCTTCTGGTTTTGCATTTAAGGAATTATTTAGATCCTTTTAAAGTGCAGGTTACTGACAGAATAGCCCCTGCCATGGAAACACAGGTAAGAGTCATTACTGAAAATAAAGCAGAGCTGGTTGGAATTTCGCTGGTGAAGGTTTATGAGAATAAAATAAAGTCAGAGAAGCAGGGGACAACTTAAGTAACTGGTGGCAGATAGAAATTCTAGTAACTAATCCAGAAATAGTAGAGTACAGTCCCGAGAAAAGGTAAAAATGCAGAAGTAGAACACCTGAAAAATAAAGTACGGGTCTGTGAGTAAAAATACTATCTCTCTGAGTGCTTCAGAAAAACTCTTGCTTCCAACAAATATAGACATATCTTCATCTTTTACACAAAGTGAACTTGGTACTTTAAAATTTGTTGAACTGTCAGTTTAATAAAGTTTTTGGTAAGGTGCCTAATGTAAACATTAATTAGTATAGTATTGGCAAAAGAATGATCAGTAAGAAAATGGCTAAACAGGAGATAATTAGCTGAACTGAATTGGAAAGCTATTGGAAGAATGATACTAGTTCAAAGACTGATTGGTTTTACAGAGTTGACTCAATATTTTCCTGATGGCATTGCCACAAATGGATGTGTTAATGAACCCTGCAGTTGATGCAAAGTTGGGAGGCATTCTTGGTATGGAACAGGACAGGAATACTGTATAGGCAGTTTGAAATCCAGTAAAACTAAATGCAAGCTTAAAAAGAATTCCATATATAATCTGGAATTTTATCGGAAGCACCAATAGAAGTGAAAGTGATCCTTTCATCAGCCAATACACACAGCTCTTAGTCACCAGTGCAAAAGACCTGGTAAAACTGTAAACATTTTAGGTCACCTCTAGGTCTCTGCAGCTTTCAGCACATAGGCATGCTCCAGCTGTACAAGCCTTATTTAGCGTAGCAAGAATAAAGCTGAGAAGGATATATGGTATTGGCTTTGTATCTAACAAGGAAATAAAAAGAGAGAGAAAGAATATCTATTTCATTTAAAGGTTGAGCTAGATAAGAAAAGACCATCTGAGGCCAATCTGAGATTTAAAAGGGAAATTAGAAGAAGATCTATGCAACACATTAAAAGGCTGAGTTTTATATAGCTTTCCATCAAAGAGAAGCAGAGGATGGGGAACATGCATGATTTTAAATGGATATTCATCAGTTACAACGACATGATTGTTTGCAGTATCACAGAAGTGCATTCAAAGCCTTCTTCAGTGTTTTTTCATTTAGCAAAATATGGTTACATTGCAGTAGCACCTTTTCTTCAGGGGCTATCTTCAGAAAATTGAAACTGACCCCTAGACTCTTTAACCAGAAAAGACTATCAAAACTCTTCATCTATGCACTGTGGTATTAACTTGCTGCAGACTCATAGCCTGCTTTATTTCACAAATGCAGTTCTGAAGTTACCAGTTTTACCTCTTGGATTCCCTACTTGCTTACCTTCAAAGCAGAAAAAATAGGGCTTTCCTAACTTTTAGACCTCAGTGCTCATTCCAAGAATGCTTAGACAAACTATATGTAAGCATGAACTGGTTGTGGAAGAACGTACACCAGCACTGGACAAAGAGAATTCATTGCCATGATGAAGTATAAAGTGTCAATGTTTTGCTGTTTTAATCAATATAGCCATGAGCTGCCAAACCTATACTGCATGGAATTGTTCCTAGCAGTCACATAAGAATGTAGTTCTCAAACTCCAGGATAGAAAACATTCCTCTGAGATTTCATGTGTTTTCCATTGGTTTCGTTCCAGGTCACTTGAAAAAGTGTCAATGTCAAACAGACAGAGAAGTTCTTGATTCTCTAAGAGTACTAGTCTTGGTGATAGCAGGCGGCCTTTCCATTTTGAGATAATATGCTGATGTTCTTCTAAGCACAAGGTGCCTTCAGCTTAGTTAAATTGTCATGGCATTTAACTGCTAGGTATCCCTTTAMATGAGCAAGCTTGGCAATATGATATATCATCTTTTTCTTTTAATTGTCAGCCACTAAAAAAAAAGAAACAAGAAAAAAGAAGTTGAAGTCCATCTGAGACACTGCCTATGCATGAGTCATCCTGCAGGCACCTGGTGGAGATAAACTTCTCAATTGTTAGAAAAACTGCTGGACCTTTTGGTACAAAAGATCATCCTCTTAAGGATGCTTAATGGCTGGGTAGCAGTCTCCTGTGTGAATGTATCCAAGTAATTATAGCTTAAAGTTATACTAATCACTCCTAATAGAGACGGACTGTTCCTCCTGCTGTGTCCCTCACTGCTCCCAGATGAGAACTATCCCAACAATTTGAGATTAGTAGAAACACTTGTTATACTATTAGCTTCATAACTTTATTAACATCTTTGATTATAGAACAGATGGATGAATCTTAATCATTCTACAATGGAAGATTAAATAGCTTAAATTATATCAATCATATTTAAGTCTTTACTTAATAAAACAACAATTTATGTTGGATCATCAGTAGGGTTTGAACCCAGTGCCTTCAGATTAACAGCCCAGACTTCCTCCATTAAAAGAGTAAATCCATTAGCTGCTTGCAGTAGTACACTTATATCTATGTACACTGCCCATTAAAATATATGATCCACGCTGTGTCAGTGGATTACATGTTGAATTTTGAGATTAAGAATTCCTAGATTCCATTTGTGCCTCTCAGAAGGAGTTTTACCCCCTGAATAGAGTAGGGCACTGAGAAATGGGTCAAATGGAGGTAGTATTTTGCTATATTTTTACATAAAGCTTGTGTAAGTGTTTTGAGTATCAAAAGACTTTATGAAAATGTTCAATTCAGGTATCTTCAATTTAGAGAAAGAGAAGGGACAAACGCTTAGATTTGGTATATGCGCTTTGAGATTTAAAAGAAAGAGAGTTATTGAGTGTCATTATGAGGCAAATTTAAGAGTAGAAACTGAAATTAGGTATTGATAATAACGTGCATTTTTTGTCAGCTATTTCAGTTAAACCAGTACACAGAAGTTGATGGCTTTTTCCCTACATCATTTTTGCTACTGTAAACTTTGGATAATATAACTACTCTTCTTGTGGTCAACATTGATTTGCACTGACCCAAAATCCTAGCTGCAACTTATTAAACCCCTCTATGTGCTACTTTATCTGCCATCTTATCAGAGAAAACACCAAACTTTATTAAAAGTGGCAAATGAAACCACTGATTAGAGATTAGATGTATTATTCTCTGGTATTTAATGAAAGATCCAGTGGAGAGCGACTCAAAAAATCTCATGTGAAAAAAAGATCTCCAACTTCACCTCTAGATTCAAAGGCTCCAATAGAATCACAGACTCAGTAAGGTTGGAAGGAGACCTCCGGAGATCATCTAGTTCAACCTCCCTGCTCAGCAGGGTCACCTAGGGCATGTCAGACAGGGTTGCATCCAGGCGGGCTTTGAAGATCTCCAGAGGAGACTCCACAACCTCTCTGGGCAACCTGTCCCAGTGCTCCGTCACTCTCACAGGGAAGAAATTCCCCCTYGCGGTCAGGCGGAGCTTCCTGTGCTTCAATTTCTGCCCATTGCCTCTTGTCCCGTCACACGGGACAACTGAAAAGAGTTTGTCCCCGTCCCCTTGACACCCTCCCTTCAGGTACTTGTACACATTGATCAGATCCCCCCTCAGTCTTCTCTTCCCCAGGCTAAACAGGCCCAACTCTCGCAGCCATTCGTCATAGGGCAGATGCTCCAGCCCTCTGATCATCTTTGTAGCCCTATGCTGCACTCTCTTCAGTAGCTCCATGTCTCTCCTGTATTGGGGAGCCCAGAACTGGATGCAGTACTTGAGATGAGGCCTCCCCAGGGCTGAGTAGAGGGGCAGGATCACCTTCCTCGACTTGCTGGCAACACTCTCCTACTGCACTCCAGGAGACCATTGGCWTTCTTGGCCAGAAGGGCACATTGCTGGCTCATGGTCAACTTGTCATCCAGCAGCACTCCCAGGTCCTTCTCTGCAGAGCTGCTCTCCAGCAGGTCAGCCCCCAGCTTGTACTGGTGCCTAGAGTTATTTTTCCCTAGGTGCAGTATTCTGCACTTGCCCTTGCTGAACCTCATGAGGTTCCTCTCTGCCCAACTCTCCAGCCTGTCCAGGTCTCTCTGAATGGCAGCACAGTCCTCGGGTGTATCAGCCACTCCTCCCAGCTTGGTATCATCAGCAAACTTGCTGAGGAGGCACTCTGTCCCCTCATCCAGGTCACTGATGAAAACGTTGAACAGGATGGGACCCAGTACTGAGCCCTGGGGGACGCCACTAGCCACAGGCCTCCAACTAGACTCCACGCCACTGATGACGACCCTCTGAGCTCTGCCTTTCAGCCAGTTCTCAATCCACCTCMCTGTCCACTYRTCTARCCYRCMCTTCCAGAGCTTCTCTAGRAGGATGTTATGGGAGACAGTGTCAAAAGCCTTGCTGAAGTCAAGGTACACAATGTCCACTGCTCTGCCCTCATCTACCCAGCCAGTCATTCCATTAGAGAAGGCTATCAGATCGGTTAAGGAGGATTTCCCTCTGGTGAATCCATGCTGGCTATTCCTGATCACCTTCTTTTCCTCCATATGTCTGGAGATGACATCCAGAATGAGCTGTTCCCTCACCTTTCCAGGGATGGAGGTGAGGCTAACCAGCCTGTAGTTGCCTGGATCCTCCTTCTTGCCCTTTTGGAAGACTGGAGTGACGTTGGCTTTCTGCCAGTCCTCAGGCACCTCTCCAGTTCTCTAGGACCTTTCAAAGATGATGGAGAGCGTCCTGGCAACAACCTCCGCCAGCTCCCTCAGTACCCGTGGGTGCATCCCATCCGGGCCCATGGATTTGTGGATGTCTAGCCTGCCCAGAAGGTCTCTAATCCTATCCTCCCCAACCAAAGGAAAGTCTTCCCTTCTCCAGACTTTCTCCCTCACATTCAGGTTCCAGGAAAATACATTCACAGTGTCAGACTTAGCAAGCTTAACTTCAGCGACTGCATGTGGAGAACAGATTTTTTCTTTTTAGACTAACAGAAAATGTATGACTGTTGCTTGTCATTGTTATTGTAGAGCTACAACTGCAGGGCTGGTAAGTGAGGTATGGTAAATTAAAGATCAGCCACTAATATGCTGTTTCAGAATATCACCTTCAGAAGCAAATTGCCCAAGAGCATACTGAGGAGTATGTTTGGCACTAGCTCAGTGGGAACAGAAACTACTAATTCCTCATCAAAAACACATCCTGTGGCATCATTTGGCTTCCTTGGGGGGGTCTAAAAGCAGATCTAGCTCTAGTTAATTTTGGAGACCTTTTGGAGGAAAAGGTGTGATCACACAGTAGCTCTGTAGCTGTATATTAAGTGCTATAATCCTGCAAACTTTGCAAGTATACCCATCAGTCTTCCTCAAAACTTTACCTATATACTTAAGATTAAATTTTTATTTGGCAATGTAATTTCACTTTACTGTGAATCAGTACATCAGCTCTTCTATAAGTGCACTCAGTTGCTCCCTGAAGAGACAGAAATTTAGCAGTGGTATATACATTTCCTGCTTATTACATTGCAAAAACCCTTGGAGGAGTAATATATTGATTAGCACGAGTCATACTATGCGCATCTTTGACTTGATCAATACATTTGTGTGTTGTGGACTGGCTAATGGCAAGTGTCRGAGTGCCCACCTGTTTGAAATAATTGCAGGATACAAGCATTAACCTATTGAAAAAGCACATTTATTGGGCACAAAGAAAAATTTATGATCTTCAACTCTACACTCTGTGCAATAACACTGACTGCCAAGTAGAGAAGAGATAGTTCAGCTATATTAAAATAGCAGGTAAATCTGGAGTCTGGGGTTTGGTCCAGGTATTTAAAGATCTGAACAGAGCGTAATGAAGGAACAGATGTACCACTTCAAGCCAGTATGGCACATAGGTAGCCTCAAAGGAGCACTGGAATACAAAATAAAAAAGGGTATAACTCTGATCAAAAATATGTATATCCAAAGATTAAAAAAATACACAAAGCTTGATACAGATATGCCATTAGTTTACTTCATATCACTCCTTCAGGATGAGATACTTTTTCATGCTCTTGTAAATTATTTTATTTTTTAAAATAGCTCTTCCAACTGTCCTGAAATGCTTTGTGGATTGTTCTTTGTTATTCTTATACTTCTGATTGGCCATACTTTTCATTCTAAGCTCACAGAATGGAGGAGGAGCTCCTGCCTCTTTCAAACTAGTAGATCAGTAGGCAAAGTACTCACTTAAGATTAACTTAGGTTCCTTTGTTAGCATGCAGGGATTAAATATTTCCCAGGAAAAAAAAAACTAACCACCATGGTAAGGTATTCCAAGCTGAGCTGCACTCAGTATTTTCGACTGCTGATAGATTGTTCCAAGTGGTATATTTATATACTCAGCAGCAGGAAAGAGCTGTCGTCTGGTGGTTCCACATCTCATTCGGTACAGGGTTCAGCCTAACTTCTGGTACTCACTCTAAGAAATAAATAAGCATGACTTTCAAAGCAGAACAGAAGAGACTAAGAGCAGCTGAGGTGCAGAATGCTCTGAGGAATATGGACCAACTGGGGTTCCTGGACCAGGTATGCCCACTGTTATTTTTCAGAGGAGATAAGAAATAGCTGAATGTTTCCTGCTCTATGACGTATGGAAAGGGAGTGACTTCCAACAACAGATAGCCTATAGTGGACTAAACAACTGTAGATATCACATATGGTTTTGGGGTTGACTCCTGAAACTCTAGAGCTTCCAAAGGTGAATCACAAAGACCTAGGAAATGGGCACTGTGGGAAACCAGTCACCTCAGGGAGGTGCCCAGTCGGGTGCTGCACACTGAATGGGTGTCCTACTTTCCATGCCAAGAGTCTAACAGAGAAAAGAACAGTTCTTTGATTTGAAACAAACTTCTGTGTTGCTGCAAGATCTCTTTCCATTTTGGAGTAGCTAAACTATTACCTTTTTCCAGCCTGTCCAAGACAAAGTGTTCTACAGCCCTACCTCAGAAGCCATAATGTTATGCTTTCTTCTGGCCTACTCAGCTAGATCACCTTATCAGTATAGAGCAGGAACAGTGACCTGCTTATCTACCTTCCGTTTTTAGTCCAATTAGCATCAGAACTCAGGACCTTTATTAAGTTTGTCATGCATCTTTGGATAGGTGACAAAGATGAGTATTTGAGATCTCTCTCTGAAACCTTATAAATTGAAGTTTTGTACAAGTTCCACAGAGATGCAGGTAAAACTTGGCCTTGGGAGGAACTCTCTTAATTAGAGATAAAAACTACCACCTGACTTGAAACCCAGGCACTTTGATTTATTCCTTGAAAGGGGGCCAAAGGGGGAATAGCAGTCTAAATACTCATATGAGAAAACTTAGTGTGATGCTGTTGTCTATTAAAGTAAGAAAACAACGAATAGAAAATGTACTATCAAGTCTCTCCTGCTCAGTTTCTGTAGTGCTGAATTTACAGAAGAGAAGAGTGTGTAGTTCTCAGATAACTGGAAAGTGCTTCTAAGTGTTTCCAATATATGTGGTAGTCTGAAGGTGTTTTTATAGACTAAGACTAGTAAGGGTTTTTCTTTTTAAAAAAGATCTTACTGGTAATCTAGTATTCTTTCCTATCCATTTTTAGTTTTCTATAGTCAAGCTGAGGCTAGTTGTATGAATAGCAGAAATTTACTCACTCTAATGTATCTTTTAAGAGAACATCTAAGGAGAGAGTGCAATTTCTGTAACACAGAAAATAAATGTAGTGCCGTTATTAACAGCATGTAGCATTCCTGATGGTGCATTTAAACAATGTAAGTTGTTAGACTTTAAGTAAGTTGGATTCTAAACAATAAGGAAAGCATTGAAATGATAAAGCAGCAAAATGACTTCCACTGTGTAGTTTCAATATTAATATGAGAAATGTCTTAAAAACTAGAGTTAATCTAGCTCTCTTTTCACTAGCTGTAGGCTAATGCATTTGTTGCTAAACAAAAGCCATCCCTTTTGGAGTGTTGTGGAAAGTATCCAGCATCCATGTTGATTGAAAAGAACACTTTGGGATTTGCTCTCAGAACTACAGCCGGCTACCCTTAGTGAAAAGGAGAGSTCCAGTTTTGAGGCAGCCTTTAATTAAATGTAAAAATGTTTCAGGAAAGTGGAGGTAAGTAGCTAAAAGCAATTGTGTTCTGGACTCCACCAGTAAGCTAGACCAACCTTCTGAAACGTGCTGAAAGGACTTCTTGCAAATCCAAGAACAGCAGTGTAAGGTAAGACACTAGGTAATATAGGGTTTTTTGAGAGAGTTTCAAATCCACTGAGTTGTCTGTAGACACTGACAAAATATTCACTGCTCAYCTCTGAGCTTTCTGTARTAGCATATTTAATAGATAAACTGTAATAGTGAGTTAATATACTACTGTTTATATAAAGTTCAATACTTTTTATAGATACTATGCCTTACAGGAATGAATATAACTTTAAATGGGAAGATAGGAGCCTAAATGCTCTAGTGGATATGGTTCTTTAACTATGCTGTCTATGTGGATGTAGGATCTGTCACTCATCTTCTGTATCTCAGCACTTGTCACAAACTTATAAAAACACTATTTGGTTACATGGGTAAAAGACTATGATTAAAGGAGGTGGAATTTATTAGGTGAGGTGTTTAGCTGGAATACAATAGAAATCATCCGTTAGTGTCTCCCACTCTTTTAGTAGCCAAGGAAAGGTTGCTATTTAGTTTGTCACATAGACCCTCTCCCTTTGTCTGAGATTCTTCTGTTGCCTCTGCGAGTAACGGACAGTTTAGTCTGGGTGTACTAGCATTAGGTCGTAGCTGGTGAAGACACTGACAATCCACATTTGGAAAGTAGTAGAGTATTCAGAGAGATCTAGGTTAAAAATCTAGATTTGGATAAAGTCTGATGTAAAACACCAAGACGTAAACTCCCTAGGTGCCCATTTCACTAGTGACCGTAGGTAATATGTTCCCAGGGAGCAGGCAAGAAGCTCAAGGAAGAAAGGGTACCTGCAACCTTTTCTTAGGTACATGATGACCTAGGAAGGGAGGACTTTTCCTGCTTGATGAGCACTGGATGTAGAAAGTTCTACTATTATACTTGATGAAACTTCTGCAGAGATATCAATACCCTTTATACTAATAGCATTAACTTTGCCTGCAGTACTTAGCTGCTTTTMTATACTTGAAAATAGCATATGAAACTGGAAGTTGACAATGTACTACGTGGTACATGCCAGAAAAGGGTTAAATTTACTGTACAATATTTTATTACGTAACATTTTCTTGTATAATTTTTACACAGAACCCCAATTTCACTAGGTGGATAGTTCCTGTGAACCAAGACAACTTTTCAATGCATTTTTATACTTGCCATTCAGTATTTGAATATATGCTATACTGATGGATGTTTACCTCCTGAACTGAATAAGGAATCATTGCCATAGGGATTTTATAGGGTTACAACTTATTACTGCTAATGTTTTCTTATTATAAATTTGACCCCTTTTGAGCATGTACCAATAGAATTCTTCATTACGTTAGCTTGTGTAATTTCACATAGAAACCCAATCACACTGGATGGATAGTTTCCAAGAATTGAGACAACTTTTTAATGAAGGAATCATTGGCATAGGGGTTTTAGAGGTACAACTTACTATCACTAACATATTCAGCTTCAAATGGCTTTTATTCAGAAATACAGATAGAAAGGCTGAAAGAGGGAGATTAAGTTTCTGGATACTTGAGAAACTTCATTCTCCTTTAGCAAATGTATAGTAAAAGTTTATGTYCCCTAGGGAAACCTTTGGAAAGACTTGGACTTCATGTGTTTAAAGCACTGTTTGAACAACAACTATTTAAACTGCATAATCTCTGAAGCATAGGTTTATAAGCATTATTTTCCCCAAATCATACAGGAGTGGACAAAGAAAGTACTAAAGTGACTTACTGAAAAGAACAAAAGAAACACGTAGCAAAAATCTCAAATTTAAACTTGGGGTTCCTGGCCCATCATGCCTTTCTTTTTATAGATCTCTTTGACATCAATTGCATGTACATCCAACACATCTGAAATCTGCTTAGTTCCCAAACTGGAAAACTTGAAATTTGAAGAACAGCAATTTTTGTTTACTTGTGGAAAACTTTTACTTCAATGGTTCACTTAATACTTGCACTATTGCTGGGACAACCATAGAACTGAGATGAAAGATGTCGTATGCAACTGTCTCAACTGTGAGACCATCCTTTTCAACAGTCCTACAAAAAAAGAATTCAGATTTTGTAGTGAATTAAATATTTTCTAAGCATTGTCTACTGTGCAGTTCTGCAGAGGTACTTTAGCATAGGGCACGTTTGTAAGCAAGTATAGCAAAGTTTTGTGTTGCTTCCCCCGCGCCTTTGCTTTAGGATAGACTGAAATAATGTTTCATGACTTTTCTCCATAGTGATATTGCCCCAAACCATCTAAATGGTAGCTGGAGGAAAATAAGAATACAGAAACTTCCAAATGAATCTCTGTCAAATCCAGTAACCAGTGATTCAGTAACCAAAGTAACTCCTTTGGCAATGACCAATAATAGATGTTCAAGTGAGAACTGAAAGAAGTAATCCTATTGAACAAAATAAGTGGTATATGGACTACTTGAGGTGGATGTTTCTCTGATCAAAACAGCAAATATTGTACAATTCAAAAGAAAATTCCTGGTGCTGTTAATCAGATTCTTCCTCTAATGTGCACAGGAATATGTATAGCAAATAAAAACTATATTTCCTCCTCCTCTCTTCTGGTTTCTGTAGCTTCCATTCTTAGCTCATGAAAGTCTGGACTGGAGCTAGAATTCAGACATACAAATTCAACATGAGAGGTGTGCAGTAGGTCAGGTTTCTAGATCTGAGAGATTGCAACAGTAAAAAGTCCAGACTATCTAGCTGTCATGAAGTAGGAAGGGCACTGTCCCATTACCATCAAGGCAAGGGGCTTATTCTGTCTAGGCCTAGGCGGGTCTGGAAATGTTGGATATTCAGAAGAGAGGGCCATGCCCAAAAGAGGGAGGTCCATTACCTCATTTTCACCAGGTAAACTGCTCTGCTAGGACTAACAAGCAGGTTTTAACAAGGATGAACAAAATCTCCCTCAAAAAAAGCTGTAAAGCATTTGGGTTTGTAGATGATGGAGTTGGCTTGTTAATAAGGTATTAAGAGTTAAATCCTTCCTTTCTCCAGAACTCCATCCTCATTCCCATCTCTTCTACTGACTTCTAATGTTCCGTTCTTTTGGTAGAGTTTGCTGTTTGCATGATTTATACCCCTGGCCAGCTAGCAATAATGTCTGACAGGTAGTGGATGAAGGATGCCCTTATATTCTAGTACAGTGAGAAATCACTTTCAGTGATGAAACCAGTCACCCAAAAGAATATAGAACTGTAGTAAAGGGAGTAGAGAAGCCCCATTGGATACTGGTGATTATAAGCACGAAGAAGAGGTTTAGGTAGTGCTAGTAGTAATGACTTCAGAGCCTAAAAATGCAGATGTGCTTTAGTTTGGTCATACAGTCTAGTTAGAAGAGYTCTGTTCTATCCACTGAGTAACTGTCTACCAAAAGAACAATGCCATTCCTTAAGAAAATTTCTTTTTTGGGCAATGATCCCTTTAGATCTCCCTAGACTTTTCTATATGAGGCCATTTTCAGACTAACCATAGCAACTCCAAAATAGAGTGTAGTAAATGTTCTCCTGGATAACCTTGGTCAGATATATAAACTGGCAGTACTGTTCATGTTGGCAGGATTTCCAGTTGGTCCTAGTTATCACTGAGAATTTTCCTCTCTGCCATATTGCAATGTTGAACTTGTGCAGTGGTACAGCTCTCTATGGTAATACTACTTCCATTTCTCCCCAGCGTGAGAGAAACAACTAGAATGCTAGCTTGCAATCTGTCTCACTAATGCATAAGCTGGTGTTCACAACCCTAAGGGCTTGTAGGCAATTTAATTATATTCATTTTGTAATTTCAAGTGATGGTATTTTGTAAACATTTTTAATGTATCATCATTAATATGCTAAGGAAAGAAATCTATTTCTGCCATGAAAGAGGAAATAAATCTTCACTATCTCTTTGGTCCACTAGTTTACATTTAGAATAGAACACCTTTTCTGAAAAGCTGTTGGAGACATATGCTCCCATTATTATCTCACAGTGATTTATCACTAACTCTAAAATAAACATTATATCCAAGTTACCTGCTTGCTACTGCCCTTTCTATGCTACTTCAGAATATCCTAAAGAACCTATGTATGARCAAGCATGCGGGTTTCCTGGGATTTTTTGTCTGCACTCAGCTTTTGTATTATTGCTGCCCTTACTTTATCAATGTGTGTGAWGTAAGAGGAAGAGAAACAGGTAACCAAAATTGTCAGCTGAAGTCCTCAGCAGAGAAGGCAAACTGCCACATGGAAACCAATGCCGAGATGATCTTATTAGAAGGATGCTGAGCCCCCAGAATTTACATGTTTTACGGGAAAGAGTAAACCCAACAAAATACAAGAATGTTTGTTATACCCTTAGGACTTTTTACCAATATTTGGGGGCTGGGTGAGGCAGTGCAGCCCTCAGTAGTTTGAAACAGATGTAGACTACTGTCTAAGTTGCAATTCTCTTGCCAGCTGCTCAGAATCTCTCTATCTTTTTCTGGAATGGAGTGTCTGTTCTCCTCTTTCCAGCCCCTTTGGTAAATATGAATAGCACTTTATCCAGTGGAGCTGAGAAAAAAGGGTTTTCTGGTAGCTGGAAGAGCAAGGTGACCCAAGGCATATTACATGTGCAACTTGTAGTCCTCTGCCTTGGCACATGGAGCTTATCTCTTGGTCCACAAATTACAGCCTGCACCTTCTTCAGAGAAGAGTCTGACACCTCTTTCAGTATAAGGGTTCCTATTATGCCAACAGCCGTGTAAACCAAGAACAATTAAGAGCTCCAAAATAGCTTTCCCTGAGTTGAGATGAAGGGAAAAAGTGTAACAAAGAATAGGATGAAGTTAAGGGTAGTTACACAACTGTGTCACCACTAATTAATAAAGGAAGATAACTAGGATCTGCGTACTTCCTAAAGACTAATCTTATTTATTATTATAAATTCCATCTACTTTGCAAATCTTCTAGTTTTTGCATGCTCTACTAAATTAGAGCTAAATTAAGGAATTTGATCAGAAGGCGCATCATTGTGCATCCCCCACCTAAAAGAGGAGGGGAAGGAGGGAGAAAAGTCACTATGCAGCCTTTTGTTATTGTCACATTTACTCCTTTGTTTCTAGCAATCATTGCAATTGATAATAGCTGTTATTGATATAGCTAATTGTATTGCTAATAGCTATTGAAGAAAAATAACCAAGCTGAGGCACCTCTGCTCTTTCACTAAAAACTTCACCCAGCATCAATAATTTTCCACTTGTTAAGCCCTTTCGTTAAATGTCTTAGGCAGTAGATTAGTCGTGAACTGTTAAGATACTTGTCTTTCTTTTGGAAAGGCTGTTTTAGAATCACAGRTGTTTATCACTGAGCGAAGATCCCAAAGATCACTAAATTCTGCACCTGCTATATTCTACACTTTCTGTTTTTTGATTCTACAGCATCAAAGTTGTACAGAAATTCTGGGCCAGTTATTAAAAAGAAATCAGCATCAGGTATAAAACTCTCATTGACTTCAGTGGAGACTAAAGTATTAGAGAAGCACTTTTTGGTTTTAAATCATGAAGAAGAAATGTGCTTTCTACCTTGCTTATAAATTGATGTATGTAAATTCAGAACCTGGAGGACTGCCTATAGATGTTTGCTGAAGACAGAATAATTAAGGTTATGTGGTCCTAGAGCAATGTTATGTTTTACTCCATGGAAGTAAGTCCTATACTGCATATTTATTGTCTTCAAATGTTTTATATTTTTCTGTATCCTCTCTCTGCTTATTTTATCTAGTAGCTTTTTAATACAAAATATAGACACCCAATGCAGAATACCACAGTAGTTTTCCTGGCAAAATGCATATAGCTTGCTCAAAGAAAAGAGCTGAGGTTAAAAATAGTTAGCATGTGGCAGTGTGAGATGGGGGTTTGGGACTTTAAGATCCACTCTAATTATTCACTACACCAGTATGCTTCTGTCATCTTCACCAATTCAGAATAACATTCTGAAAAAACAAGTGACCCTCACTATCATACATAATGTGGCAGCTTAATTGGCAAGAAGAGGGTGAGAAGTAGGCTAGGAAAACCCTCTGGGACTGATGGAGCATATTTCAGTGGCTTCATCAAGGTAATGTTCCCCAGGTGATTGGAGGCAGAAAATATTTCATCAAGAAAAATATAAAGGTGCTTCAACTGCAGAACCCACAACAAATGATTACAAAACCTGTTTTTTAAATAGCCTTTCATGCCCTATGTATCTAAAGAAAAGTAGAAGAAAATGATTAATTGTAATAACTTCAAATTATGATGCTAGTGCACCTAAAATTGTCTTGGATTTGCACTGAGTGTTGACTAAAATATATTTTCTGTTGTAAACTAAGTATTTGCTTTCATCAAAGGAGAGAAGCATGCAGCATGTAATTGGTGTGCGTGTTACCACATAGCATGTTCTTTTGCACATGTGCCCACCGGAGAAACAATACTGAGGCACCCTTTATTTCACAGTCACAGAGCCTATTCAGATCTGTTAGGCCCACAAAAGCTCATGTTTATTCAACAGTAATATTTATTTTACTGTCAGATTTCATAAAGACTCTTTAAAGTGAAAACAACGTAGCCATCACAGGAAGAATTTCAGATAAAAATATCTCAGATAAATTAGATGAAGACTTTTTTTTATGTGTGCTATGACTTTTTTTCTAGATAGCATAGCAAAATTACAGAGAAAGGAACTTTGTAGAATTTATAAGACAAGTATTCTGATTCTTTTTCAATAAGGTTTAAAAAATAGTTAAAACTTTATTCTGAATATCTATTTTTAAACAAACTTCATAGTCCTGTTACTATAGGAGGTATGTGTTCTCCCACATCATATAATTACTTATATTTTCTCACTCATCTTCTCTGTCAGAAGGATATCATCATGTTATTTTGCTTTCTTTTTACATTRCTAACGTGTGCCATGACAATTAACATAAGCTCCTATTTTGACCTAACAAAATACACAGGAAACTGAAAAATGCTTTCTCCTATCATGATCTGTGCATATAACATGAGTTGTTATCACCAAGAATCTAAGGTTTGCTTGAGCAGACAAGACCTAGAAAGGCTGGATTAGCTAATATACTTAAAAGAGGCTTAATTGCATTTGAAATAGAAATTTCCTGGTTAGTCATTAATTTTCAGTTAAAATAATTCCTAATGAGTACGACTGAAAATATTTGAGGGTTATAGTGTTAGTCCCGGTCTTCCAGACCAAATGTTCTCATCGCAAAATCAGACATCCTTATGTATATTCTAATTCAAAAAGTTCAAAAATTGAATGGAACTAGCCAGAATATTTTTCCTATCTTAAGACAGGATCAAGAAGATCTGAGTGTGGGTACTGTTGACACTACTGGAAAAGGAGAGCAATTTGCTTTCACATCCAGATAAAAGATAAAAGTTTTGGCTGATACTGAACTATGAATATTTATGATCAATATGCTTAGCACTGATGTACAATCAGAAATACAATATTTATACCTTATAAATTTGGTTGTTATACTTCCTCTAACRCCTACAGCTTTTCCCTGAAGGAGAGCGTGGAGTGCCGTTATAATGGAGCACACAAAATCCCAGATGTCTCAATCCGGAGTTCTTTATTTTAAGTTTTCAAGTCTGATATAACTTTCATTCCTGAATCCAACAAATAAATAAAAAGTTCAAGTGGATGTTTCAATTATACAAGTCTGTCAGACTCTACAAAGAGCATAACRTTTCTTGATTGCTGTGCTATATGTTAATTAGTCATTGCCACAAAACGCAGATGCCTGTGAAACAATGTTAAAGTACTATATATGCACAGATTCTAGAATGTAACTATCTTATTTGCAATCTGTTACTGAGCTGGAATTTAGTTAAACATCTTGAAGATGTAGAAAATAGCTTGTGGAGGCACTGGCTCTTAAGTAATTGGCAGCAACTCCTGCTCATTAGAATAACCTCTCTCATCTGACATGCCAAATGTGCCCTGTGTTCAATAGAGATGTTCAATAATCAACAACCAATCGTTTCTCTTTCACATCACTCAGCATGACAAATCAGTGATATTAACCACATGGGTTAAGGGCAATGCCAGTCATYGTTTACATCTCAGGTTAGATGATTCTCTTTCAATCAATACAATGTCTCTAAAAATACAATACAAATAGGCTGGTGTTGTAGTCTTCATAAAAATCATATAACTTCCCCATATTTTAAATAGAAAACAAATTATAGATGTGCAAAATAAATAATGATACAAAACTATCTATATTTAGCTCTAAGTATGTAGTGATAGTGCTGCTGTATGGAAGCAGCCGTCTGCTTTCTCTAATACCCCACTTGTAAGAGGTATCAAAACCTACATTTTCAAAGGAATGCATGATAAAAAGCCCCCGTGGAAGAAGTCCCTTTGCTTTTATCACTCTGGGTCAGCTTGTCAGTAGTGCGCTCTCACTAATAATGCCCAAGCTCTTTTTTTAAGTGATTGGAGTTAGATGAGGAGAAGCTTACAGTATTCTTTTCTATATGCATTACTTCACTTTGGTCAACACTGAATTTCAGTTGCTGTTTTGCATCTCTCTCATTTAGTTCAGTTAAGTTCCTCTCAGCTTCACAGTCTTTCCCAGTCTTCATTAAGCTCAGTAGTTTAGTCATCTGTGCATTTTATCACATGAGTGCTCAGCTGTGTTCAGAGATCACTGATAAATATGGTGAGCAATACAATACAGCTCTCAGAACCAGTTGCTACCTTACTGTATTACCATTAGCTGTGACAGCAAATATCTATTCCTACCCACAACATACTGCTGGTTATCCCTCAGTTCTGATGTAGAATGATACTGTTTCTCAGTCTTTCACTAGGAATAGCTTTATCAAAAGAATCTTGTATAAAACACAGCAATGAATCAGTGAGTCTAATATTTACTGGAAGTCAGTTAAATGCCATATTCTCCTTACCTCTTTATGAGATATTTAAGAGATGGTGATGGAAGACTGTGCATACCAGAAAATTAAAATACTGACAATATGTCTGTATATTCTAAGCATAACAGATCCTGTTAATTCTGTCAGTTTGGAAAGAACTGCAGAGTAACTGGAGCAGGATGGTATGCTCTCAAGATAGTATAAAGGACATGGGTCATTATTTTAAGGGGGGAGGCTGGAGAAAAGCATAAGGAAAAAGAGATGGTAATATTACAATTTTCTTGATCATTTCCTTCCTAAAGAAAAATGTTAAAATGTGGCAAAGGTGTTTTTCCTGTTCTGCATATGGTCTTTGTTGGTCTGCCTAGCTGTAGATCTTGTCACTCCAACTAAAGGCACTGTAATCTCAGCTTGCCTGCTTCAATCTCTTACTTTCCACTTTGGCAGAAATTCTGTTCTGCGGTAACTGCAGCATGTAGTGCTGGTTACCTGCTGAAATCATTTTCTCTAGGTTTCCTTTCACTACTAACAGAGCAACAGTTGAATTAGAGTGAACCTCAAATAGTAGCTAAATACTAGATTCTTCTGCAGGCTGAACAGTAACATAGCACTGTTTGCTTAGGAGGAGTCTTTCATTGTGGCTTATTTTCTCTCTCCCCTCCCTCTTCCTCCTCCCCATATGTATAAGCATAATAACTGCATTTCAGAAGTTTTAGTAGCATAATGTTTGGTCTGAATTTTGACTTTATTTCCTGTTTCATTTGTAGCACCCAAAGATCTTTGTTATATTGTTTTTGGTTGCTTTGTGGGTTTTTTTTCTTTACAGTGAAAATGGTAAAAATGTATAGACCATATATAAATATTATTTATTTGTATAGGCAAAAAGAGGGATACTCAAAGGATTCAGTAAATATACATAATGTCTGTCATTAAACATATGTTTTTCCAGACTTCTGTTGGTCTATCTAGTCATGACTAGGTTCTCTTTTGAAGTATATGCTGTGCCATGCTGGGTAAATGCAGTGGGGAGARGCTATTTGTTTGTGATGGGAACTGCGAAATATTCTGAGATAGTCAGGGTAGCTATTACTGCGCCTTGCTGAGCCTGAATATTTAAATTTGTAACCTTTTTCTTTTTTWAAAAAAACTGCTCATTTTATGTACAGTGCATCATTGTACCACTGACCTTTTCTCTTTAGTCTTGCACTGATGACATCATGGAAATGACAAGATTAGCAGTAGCAATGGAAATAGCTGCTTATCATTGTACAAATTAGCAAAGGGCTGGCAGCAACTGTAATGATATGATAGGCTACTATTACTTCTACTGTGTTTTGGATGAGAAGACCACATCCCAGTCATGTAAAATTAGCAATCAGAATTTAGTCATTAATAGAAGACTGTTTACTCAGAAGTTTCTCAGTGTGGAAGCATCTAGATGAAAATGCCTGATTGCTGTCTATTAAAAGAGTTAAAGCTATTAAAAGCCAGCATTTACTAACTCCAAAAGATAACCAGCGTATTTGCTATAAATATCTCCTATTTTAAATATGGAGCTTATGTTTGTTTTCTGTGTTGAATTTCAATAGCGACTTCCACATATAGCGACCTCTCTACTCATTTTAATTCCTTTCTTTAGTTTTACAGTTACAGCAAGCACAAGCACTGATCTGCCTTAACTGTATTTTATGCTGGTTTAAAACTTTTTTTTTTTTTGGACTATCATTTGAAATACCTTGGTATTCCTGAGACTTTTAATCCGGACTGACTATAGTGTTATTAGGCCTGTAGCAAAGCTTATTTTGTAGAAACACACGCAAGGTTAAAGTTAAGTATATTCTTAATAGCATACTGAATTGAGTCTTGGAAACATRAGGTTGTATATCGATTTACTAAGTTCTATAAAGGGAGTAAAACGGTTGAACAAATGTCAGTTAGGTTAGAGATGTGGAAGATCACAAAGAAATGGACACTTATGTCATCATGCTCTGGCTATGATAGGAATAAAATATGCTAAGAAAAGGGATTTTGAGTTACATGTTACTTCCTAGTCTGCCCCCCTCACAGACCTCCGCTGGGTTCCAGCCCCTCCAAAAGGCTGCACACAATTGTCTTATGTTACTGTTATCTGCAGAAGTCACAGGTAACTATGAAATAGTTGGGTATGACGGACTGCAGCTGGTCATTCTGAGGCCAGTCTGTTGCAGCAGGTATTGCCACGCTGTTAGAATGACTGTAGGTAAGAAATAAGCTTTGTTTTTTCTCGTAAAAACATTGTAATGTTTTCTCCTGCTGTATTATTATACCTGGTGAAAATATTGGCGTTTTATCATTCAGACGCAGATGAATGTTTCTGTAAGAAAAGGCTTTTCTTTTATGGTCAAGAACATAACAGTCTTTATGGTCTCAGTCCCAGACTGGGGGATGGACTGAAGGCACAAACATACACACAGAAAAAAATCCCTGCCGTGGGAAAGTAGCAATGTAGGTACTGTGACATGTTGTTCAACAAGCATTGTGATCTTAAGGGCAATACTCATATTAGAACCATCCTAATTAGCTGTGACAGAATTTTCTGCAGCATTCTTTCGACCTATATTACCACCACTCTTGTGGCTCATGCATATGAAGTTAGACAGAGACAGAATGAGCTGTACTGGATAACCCATTGCTCTACATCTTTTTCATCAGAAAAAGATGGCAGAACAGTCCATTTCCCTGACCACAGGTGTCCTAGTGCTATATCTGTATGTGCACAGCTGAAGTTAGTACTAGATCTCTTTGCTCTTGTGGTTTGGTAATTCCAGCAGCAGGTAGCTTTGGCAGTAGTTCATATCTGTGTGGCACTTGTGACTGTGCCTCTCTGAAGTGGACTTCTCCATTTATACCTTCTTTGATCCTAATTGAATTACTTGGTTTTAGTTGCTTTTTTTTTCTTTCTTTCTTTTTTTTTTTACAGTGAAGATAGTAAAAATTTATATACCATATTTAAATACTATTTATATAGTATAAACACCAGAGAACACTGTACACTGACCTCAAACATGATTCAAACATTGCAGCTAGTCTCAGTTAAAGTATTCCACTAGGCGATGGCCTTCTTATCAGTGTGCCAGGCAATGATTTTCCTACTTCCTTGTGGTTCTTCTTGCAGATATTGAAAGTAATCGAGGCACTCTGCCTGGCTGAGCACCTCCATCCCTGGGAAGTGGCTCCATTACAACTGCTCAAATCAACTGATGTATACAAGGACGGGACAGAGCAAGCGTTTTTTGGAGAGACACTAGCATTGCTGTACGCAGGCTAGTCTTTCTATGCAGTCAATGGAAAGGGAAGGGTCTCCTCTATACTCAGTTCTTGTTTCTCAGGCTTTTAAATAACTGCTCAAGAAGTCTCAATTCCCCTTGAGTTTTTGACTATTTTCTTTTAGCAGACAGCTGAAAGATTATGTAGCTATGATTATGCAAAAGACAACGGATATTAACAGTCTTATTGTTAACAAGACTGGTAACGCTAAACAGAGAATTACCAAGTATTTAGAAAAGTGTGTATGGAAATTTTAATGCAGAGTACTTAAGGCTCTCGTTCTATCTCTTACAGACGATGATTCTGTTTGTGGTCTTCACTTCCCCTTGGAAAAGCATGGGTGTGTTTCTCCTCCCATCACATGCCATATAGCCAGTCTAAATGGTCTAGTTTCCTAGGCGAGTATTAGAGGTTTTAGAACTCCCTCAATGCGTTTATGTCTTGTAAAGGCCTTATCACATTGTCAGCACTTAACACCAGAGGATAATTCTGGAGCCAGACACTTCTATCACAGGCCTCAAGTCACTTCTACTGATTTTGAAATGATGAGGGTACGATCACTGCTTTAAATTTCAGTGGGAGATGATAACTTTTCCTCTTTGATTTGGAAGGCTTTTGAACAGCTCTTTAGTAGTTACTAGCTCTCATTAATGACAAGTGCAAATAACTGAGTAAGTCTAAATTCCAAATTAGCTGTATCAAAAATAAAGAAAATAATATCAGTAAAGTAGAATGTCTCTAACAAATCTAGTCTGATCAAGTTTCTTCACCACAATCAGAAGAAAGGAAAAAAATGTATCTGGATTTAGCAATACATACAGCATTGCCATATGGGTCAATGAGGATGTTGAGAAGAGTAGATTTTAGGACTTTGCACCCAGCCTCCTCTAAAAGTAATCTGCATGAGAGTACTTGACTAGCTTAAAGGGGATGGAGGGGCTTTTTTTGTATAAAAATACTAAACAGGAAAGGAATAGTTTTATTATTTGTGCAGCAGAACTGTAAGTCACAGATAGACACTAAGCATGGTTGCTCAAAGAAGGACCCAGATGCCAAACTAGAAAAGATGCACAGTTTCCCATAGCAGCATCTGGCTTTTTGGCAGGGACTACACACTTGAGCATTGATGACTCTGGATTTGCTTCTTAGTTTTTCAACCAGTGGGATTGCAGTGGCCCTGGGAAGAACTACAGAACCTACCTCTGTAGTACATTATTTCACATAGTGTTTCCTTTTTTCTAAATAAATTTCTCACTACCAGATAAATAAAAATTGAATTCCCAGCCTAATAATACAAGAACATTTTAAGTTTGAAGAAAATAGGATCTTAAATGTACATCCCTCAACCCTCCCTCCATCTTTTTTTCTTTCTCTCTCTCTCTCTTTCTCTCTCTCTCTCTTTTTTTTTTTTCTTTTCAGATCAACCTCTGATCATGAGTGTATAGGAAGGCTTGGGAAATATCCAATGTAAGTATGCCTTGCCTGTAAATGAGAGAAGGGCTCAGAATGCATACATATTCTTGCATTTCCTTAATGGATTTAAGCTAGTAATATATCAAAGTAAAATGCATTATACTGATATATATTGAAGTTATCTCTTAAAGGAAGTTACAGTAAAACGGGGAATCACTATATTTTCATTCTATACCTTTCACCAATGGCTTTTTACAATGATATTAAATATTAACTCTGTATAGGTTTAATCCCAAGCCACAGCAGCAGCCTTAAGGTTAATAGTCCTTTTAATTAAAGGATAAGTCAGTTATTGAACACAGAAGCTAATCACAAAAGGATTACCACTGAAAATGAACATAGTCTGTGCAATTAGTCTGATAATTAAGACTTAAGTACTGGACAGAGATCAAAGTGCTTGTAATCTGCAATAAAGTTCCTAGAGTTGTAAGGATTTTCAAAATGTTAGCTTGTGCTTTATTGCACCTTCCATTTATTGTGTACCCATGATAGCAGCAAACACATTTTCCCAATGGATATCAGCATGTATAACTGCAACAGCTGTTACTACATAAGCCTGGTGTTTCTCACAATATGATTACTTTGTCAACGACTACCATAAAAGGTGGCATCTGTATTCATCAAACAGAGTTATCAATAAATGCAAAGCCATACAACAATTAGAGATCTCCAAGGAAGAACAAATCCAACAAAAAAAATGTCAGCTACACTATTTAATTACTAAGGTTGTTAATCAATAAAATGCCTTCATAACTTTTAATTAAATTTTTATTTGAACTGTATGTTTAGAGAATCTGATTCTTTGTTTTCGTTTCATTTAACAGTTGCACAACTAAAGTACTGGTGGCATCTGTGAACAACCATCCTCCAGGGGACACTTCATGTCTGTAATTGCATTTTGTCACCTACAGAGGGTGTTAAGAATCTTGTTAAAAATAAAGGAAATAGTTAGGAGACATCTCACTGTAGCCATTATTATAGTGCAAATTACCAGGTAGAGCAATCCAGAAGCTGTCAGGAAAGGTTAGTAAGAAAGAGTGTCAGGAAATCAACCATTCAGCAATTCATCATGGCCTAACACTAGCTCTAAAATGAAAGCTTTAAAAAAGGCATTGTTTTATGAAGTAAGGGACATTGTATTTTTTCTTTCTTTTTTTTTTTTAACAGCAGTGAATAAAGATAACAAGGAGAGCAGTCCTCTTATGAAAGATATAAAGACATAATGATGAAAAATGTCGATTATTTTATTGCACAAATTTGCAGGCAAGGTAAAAATGAGATAGAGGTTGTTACAATTGAAAGAGGCTATTGCTGTATATTATCCCTCCTTTATTTTTCTTTTAATTTTGTAATATGGAGTCTGATTTTGCAGTTCTCAGGCAAAAACTGACAGGCTTTTGAGGTCACCAGGCTGGTCCCTAAAGGCTCTGTAAGACATTGTGAAAATGGATAAAATTTGTTTTTCAGAAAGTTTTTACAAGCATAGTTTTGATAAATGGTAACACAAATTACCTTTGGTAACGGAAGGGAAATGAAAAGAGTTCATTACTGCTTGTCTCACTAGCAATAAATATTAGCTGCCTCTTCCTTAGACTTTAGGATTTGGCAAGTCCGTAAGCACTATCTGATGTTTAGACTTGGTGGTGATTCTCTGCTGYTCCACCATGGCTTCCTGGACGCCAGGTACCAGCTGGGTAATCCACAGCAGGCCYGCCTGCATGTCTTCTAATAACATTTGGAGACACTCACTCCTACTACATATTGGATGGGATAGTGCCATTTTCTAACTGAAAAGTTAGAAAATTTATCCATACTTTTCAGTAGCAGAAAAATGATTTCACACTTTAACCACTGTTCTAGTGGGCACGTGAAAATATTATACCTCCACCATCAAGCTTGATTTTATCAGGCTTGGATACTGAACTGCACTTGCAGGCCTCCAGAGCAGCGCTAAAGTATATCTGTAGGGCCATTGAGGACTATTGTAACATTGCTGCCATGGTTGTATTTTTTCTGCGTTACAGACTGTTGTTCATATGATGCACTCCCTGAGGAATGCCATAGCTGTTGTTATGTTTTTTGTTGTTTCACGTTCAGTGATGCTGTAATTATGGCAAAGCCTGGAGAGAAACTTTGGTCTTCTATGAAGCAGCTAAAACATACTTTCAAAGGAGGGGAAAATAAATAAATAAATAAATAAACTAGTAAAATTTAGAGAAAGAACTCTTTGCATAGGCCCAGGGAATTTTCCTAGTAAATTCTTGTCAGGTGAAGTGGAAGAAAGGGAGTACAATTTAGTTGTGGGAGGAGAGGGTTACCATAGGACATGCAAAGATGAAATAAATTATACATGTACTACAAGTTTGAATTACTGAGAATGAATTCTTATGCATTACAGGCATAAGAAAGGTAGATGTGTTTTATTCCATCTTGTTGCAATAGGGCCTGACAAAGAAAGTGTAAATAATTAAGAAAGCACTGCAAATCCATTTGTTAAATGCGTAGATATGGTCTGATTCCAGTCCTAATAATAGGTAAACGGTCATCAAATCATCCATTCTGCTACAGAATGAACAAAATGAATGGGAACAAAAGGCAAAAAGGAGAGCATCCTGGGGGAAACTTAACAACAATCAAATTTACTTAATTCAGGCAGTGATGATGATGACAAAAACAAAGTATGAGGGAAGGAACTACAGGGTGCTAGTGTTATRTTCAAATCCTGAAGGAAAAGAAAGAGGCTTTAGCTGAACTAGGGGAAAAAACAATCAAGAAGTCAACAATCAGTGAAATAATTCAATAGTGATTGCTTCCTATGCCCTCTCTTTTCTAATTCTCTCGCTGTTGTAACCATGATACCTTCTCAGCCTAATAAAAAGTGTAAGAGTAAAAATCTGAATCTTCAGTGAGAAGAATTTTCTAAATAAATATGATAAACATCTGAATTTTCATCCTTTTTCATTTTTTTTTCCCCTCAGGTGCTACATACAGATATCAAAAGGTAAGAACATACTTAAAATAAGAAAAGAGCAGTCCTTCATAATTTAACTATCATGTTTTCTTGTATTTCTGAGGGTCTRTTTACTTACATTTGATATTGTATGAAAAATAAGCAGTTGCTTGGCAATTTCTTAGTCTTTTCTCAGCAACAAATCATAGTAACTAGTTAGTCTCTACATTTTTTTACTGTAAAGTAACTACAAAACAAAGCATTAAAAAGCTCTTGTTTCATTATTAATAATATAAAATTAATCAGATCTACAAAGCAAATGTTTGAGGCCATCTATTTGAACTGCACAAATAACATTAGTTTATTATTTATTTCCTGACTGAAAGATCAAATTATTTAAAAGTATTCCTAAACTAGGATGTACACAAATACACATATGTATCTTGATTCCTGTGGGATAAATGTGTTTTAGGATCTCCTATATTAACTTTRCTGATACTGGAATATCTACAGGTTGCTTTATAAAGCTTTCCAAACTTACAATAATTTGAAAAAAATTTGCATACTTCTTTATAATCCAGTTTTATTGTTTCTGAGAAATGGAGAGGGTATCAACTTAAAGATATTAGACTTCCATCCACTTTCTACTGACATGAATGGCAAAATTCCCACTCATTTCAGTGGTAGAGGACTGGGCTCTTTGCCAGCAATTATATTTTGGTACTGTGGCCAAATCCTGTTGCCACTAAAGTTGATGGCAACATTTTTATTGACATCTATGGGAACAGGAGTTTAGGCTTAATATCAGCATTCATCTAATAGCCATGCCTAATGTTTTTTTTTTTTTTTCTTGCTAAGAGAAAAAAAAAATCAAACAAGGGCATATTAAGAATGAGCTGTTCAGATGCCTGATCACTCATCAGCATTCATTCAGTTCTAAAATAACTTTTTAAAATACTTAAGAAGCAGAAATCTTGGCAGAAAAAGGTGACCAAAAATCTGTTCTCATTTTCCATATGAAAATCTCACCAGGACTATCAACAGCAAGAGACGGAATTGGTACTTTTAAAAAAGGGCAAGGGGAAAAAGGGGGATTGAGGGTATCCCATAGCTTTGTGATACTTGGAGGATCTGTGAAGATAAACAGAAATACTGAAAAGTAGAAGACTCTATAAGATGACAACTTGAGTGAAGTCTCTGAGAGTTCTTGGTGTACTCTACTCTCTTATATAAAATGACATGGAAGAATACTGCAATTTTTAGTACGTTTTAAAAAAAAGGTGATTGTCTGATGTTTAAATGGCAGAAGGCTTAATTACAAGTAAGCTTGCATTGATGAGAAAAAGAGCTGTATTTATATCCAGCCTTAATGCAATTCCAAGAGCTTGTGTTCATTTGCGATGTTACTGTAGAGTTGTCATAATGGAGTACTCACTTTTTATAGATATAAAAATATCCTTATGAGCAGATAATAGCATCAATCACTTTTAGTATATGGATATCATACATGTGTGAACCCTGTTCATTACCTTCAATGAAAAAAAAAATTATTCCTCAAAATATAAATACATATATTTTAATTCACAAGAGAACAGATTAACCAAATGCTCCTTCCAGGTTGTGAGAATCTATCTTGTTGCAATGCTAAAAATTCTCAGTCCATCAATTAAATGCAGATTCAGGGCACCATCTCATATTTCCTTGTCAAATAAATTATGTCTTACATCAAAGACCACACAGATTCCTACTTAACAAAACAAGAATATGTCTGGACATATCATAAATGTGAAATATGAAAGAGAATAGAATGAGACAGCCAATAAAATGTACGATTTGTTAGTCAAATAACACACCTTAGAAATAACGTTACCTTCACTCAGAATAGTGATGAAAAAATATTCTTAATCTGTCACTAAATTTTCCCGTAGAATTAAACTTTCTTATAATACAAAACAGCAAAAATCTATGAGAAATGAAAAGAGGAATAAGTAGCAGATGAAATCAGGCGTTTAAATGCATACATTTTTATTCTATCAGAAAAAAAAAGAGATTTTTTTCTTCTTTTGTTCTTCTATTTTCTCCTTTTAAGAAAACACCAAGCTGGAAAAGCGTGTATATTGTCAAATGGCAACATTTGAACATGATATAAAATTATTCAGGGTAGTTAAATTGAAAACCATGAGTAGAAATTGCCTGTGACTTTCATAATAACTGTCTGGGTAATAAAATGGTAGCTGAAATGCATGTCAATAAGGGCAAAATAACATGGTAAAAAGAAGCATATGGAGAAATCGGCTCTAAGCAGGCTATTACCACTCAAGAAAGAGATCTCAGAGTTGCCTTGGGTTGCTTTATAAAAACATAAACTCAGTATTTCCCAATGATCATAAAAGCAAACAGCGTAATGAATTATTGGGAAAGAAATTGCAAACAAAACAGTGAACTGCTTAAATATCTGATGTGCCCGCATTGTGGATACAGCTTATCGTTCTGATCAAAGTTTATCAGGAAGTTACTGGAGAATTAGAAAAAGTTCAAGGAAGTATGACAGTATGATCAGGCATAGAGCAGATCTCTGCAAGAACTAACTAGTTTGGGACTTCTTAAGTTCTTCACTTCTTAAAAGGTTTTTTGATAGTAATAAATGATTTCATGAAGAAAGTGAAGGTTGTTCATATTGCTCATAACAGGAGGACAAGTCAGCATACACTGAAATAATGAGATAATATATTCAAAATAAACAATAGAAAATACTTTTTTATTCAAAACATTATAAAATTGTGAGTTCCTTGCTATAGCGTGTTGCAGAGTCCTAGAATATAAGTGCACTCCAAAAGACAAGTAGGATTAGACAAGTTCACAAAGCATAGATCTGCTGCTGACTAGAAAATACAAGTCTAGATACAATCTCCAGGTCAGACGCTTCAATGGATCTACCACAGGACAGACCATACTATGCTTGCCAGGCATCTGCTACAACCAAGTCAGAGAGAGAGACCACGGGGCTGGGTGAACCTTTGATCTGACCCAGGATGGTCATTCTTATATTCTGACAGATGAGTTGCCTATACACCCAATTGTCACCTTGTCAACATAACACCAGTTACATGAATCACGTTCATAATTTTAAAATGTTATGTATGAATGGCTGGTAAATTAAATAAATAAGTAATTCAGAAATTCAGAAACTTTTCTCAAAATAAAGTTTCACATAACAAGTCTCATCTCCAAAGAAATAACTATTCATGGAATGCAGCCCTGAGCTCTAATCAATGTAAGAATACACTAAAAATATACACTTTTCTTACAGGATAAATTTAACTTCCATTTATTAGGAGCTCATCATATTGAGGCAGCTTTCACAGATGAAGGATCTGAAGGAACTCTGGCCAAACAAGAGAACCAGCGAGGAGATGAGATTTTTAAGGTAAGTAAGTAATTAGATCTATTTTTAATGAACTAATTGATATGGTACATTTTATGGACAGTGGCTCTTGCAAACAGACTTTCACATTGGCACTAAGAATAGATAAGCATATGCCTTCTTTTCTGATTCAAAGGGAAGCTACACTGGCTTTAACTGACCCAACAGATCATTCAGACAAGCCAATAAACATCCTCAAAATCTCTTTATTAATCTTCATAGGGGTAGACAGTCACCAACTCATTCTCTCATAGCTCAGTCTTATCAGCAATGATCACAAGATGCTATTAATCCTGCATCAACCCTATATTGATCTAATATCACTCTAACCTCCTAGATAAAGCAGACAGGAGAAGTTCGCCTCATGATCTGTGCATCAAGCCTGTAAGTTCTTGGCAAGTTAGAGTGCTTCTTTAGTCTGACATTAACCTTGATATAAACTCTTCAAATGAAGATGAATCCATCATGTGGAAATGGTACTAGTGATTAAGTACCATTTGCACTTTATGCTCACTCTAAGCATGTCTTGCTTTCCTTTTTCTAGTCATTAGATCTTACTGTGTCTGTGTCACTAGCTTAAAGGTTTTATAAGTATCAAATGTCTTCATCTGCAGGTAATTATGGTCCATGATCAAACTATCTCTTAACTTCCTGTGGATAAGTTAAATAGACTGAAATCTCTGTTAAGGCGGGTTCCCACTGCGTAATTTTTTTTTCTCATAGAGGTTGTCTGATATGTCAGCATACTTCCACACATGAACGCCCTACCTCAGAAATAGACTCAATTCCAGAAGCATCACTATTGTTATTATCCTTTATGTTTTTCTCAGTATTTCTACATACATCTCTAAGAATCACATCTTTTAAGAGCTGTGTAATTTTGAGAGTCCCTTTACAGCTGATTGCATTTATGACTTCTAAATCTTTATAGCCCCTGTTTCCACAACACAGCTCTCCACCCTTCTAACTACTAATGCATTACCTATTACTCTTCACTATTTCCTTTGCTCCTCTTTTCTATGATTCCGTATTCTCAAGTAAATATCTATATGAAAGAAAAAACTTCTGCAAATTAAAATAAATTGGTATGTGAATAAATTATATTTGCCCTCATTCAAATGTGATCAGAATTTCTATCTCTACTGCTATAGCAATACCTCTCAATTGAGGAGTCATGATAAAAGGAATACATTGAGACATGGGAAAAAGAATACTTCATTTCTTAATTGCTCTCTGAACTTTTTTCATTTGACCATTTCCCTCCTAAGAGAAACATCCAACATATGACATGCAGTGCCTAGCTAGATGAGCAAACACAGCATACATATATTCACAGATATAAAAGAATCATTCAAATTATAATAATTGTAGTGATAGTGGAAATACAAAGGGATGATAGTTCATGACACAGGTTCATTACTCAAAAATGGTTCAATTCATGTCTGTGCGATCTTGCAAAATGTAGGTCCCTTTGGCAATCTGACTTCATTTAAGAAATAGTTATATTGTTTCCCCAATCTGAGATTAGACATCAGTGATAAGGATTTTACTACCTTTGAGTAAAGTACAGTTATTAAATTAATAGCAGTAATAACATGCCTCATGTTCGCACGAGGACAACCCAATGTAGCATATTGGCTGAATGGTTCAGGAAAGTGTGCTACATCAATCTGTTATTTGCAGTTGTACCAAATTCAAAATTTTTTGTGTTATAAGACAGTAATGCATGCTCATACATGGCAGAGATGAAAATAGTGAGGTATATGGTTATGTAACTTTCAATTTAGTTTATGGTATAATGCACATGCACAATTTTAGGAGCTGTCTTTCTGCTGTTCATTCAACCTCAGCCTGTTACAGAAAAGAAGATACTGTGCTCGTTCATAGAGGCTTTGTTTCTGCTCTTTTCCTATATATTTAATCTGAAGTTACAATCATTATGCTGATAGTGAGAGGCGTTTCATTTTTTCCTGTGGGGAAAAATGTGACTGAAATCGTAACAGCCTTATCATGGCTAAGTGGAAGATCCATTTCATCAGCTTCAAGAGAAGTCAAACTGAAGAAGAAGAATAGAAAATAACTTTTCTCCTGCTATATAAAACACTATTTCAGATAACATCTCCTGCGCTCAGCAGCGACTTGTAAAGCTTAGAAATTGTTCTCTCTCCCTCTCTGTGCCCATTTTTAAAATAGGAAATATGAAGGTAATTTATGCTCACAATTGTTCAGGAAAGATGAAAGTTGAAAGCAGTAGCAAAGCTCTCACCCACTCCAATGGCACCAAGTTTTATGTGCTATTACTGTAAAGATAAACATCCTCTATTCATAAGGCTGAGCCTTTACAGAAGTACATTTGGTCTCATGGGAGACTGTAATGCTCAGGAGGATGTTTTTCTTTCTTTCCAAAATTTCAAACAGAATTGTAACCTCCTAATTAAAATTGTAGCCTCCTAATTAAACTTCAAATAATCATTGTGAAACAGTACAAAACACTTTAAAAGAATCTGATGTGTATTTTGGGGGGAAAGGAGTTTCACCCTTTGCTTATGCTGCAGTGATTAAGCTGGTATGGTGTAAATCTCAAAGGCAATGACCAGATTCAGAGGTGATCTGTGGCATCAGAAGCCAGTGGCTCTGTCTGTAGCATGAGGCTGGAGAAGACTGAGCAGAGCCAAGGTCCCCTGGCCTGTCACAGCSCAGGTCATGGCTGCACATAGATAAACGCCATATCATGGCACTGCGGCAACTGCTGGCGTTCTGCGTGGTGGCTCTATGGGTGCTTGCCAAAAGCTATTTGGTGAAATCAGAATTTACATGAGTCATAAATAAAGAATACCCCTTTCATTTTAAATAAGAGTATCTAAACACAGTGTGCTAGACTTTTATTTTTCACATACTTAACTGTTGTCACATTTCCCTAAAAGTGAAATGCCTTTAAAAAAGAAAAGGAAATTAATCTGCCAGCCTTTAGACTAGATCYCTCTGAATATGCAAAAGAATTTCAAGTAGTTCACCTGTGTCTTCTGCARCTGAACATCTGTTTCTGTCAGCTTTTCTGTAGTGGCACTAGCACACTGAGGCAAGACCCTAGGCTTATTAMTCTTTAGTAACTTTAACAAGGGGAAGGTACTTGATACTCACATCTGTCTATAATGATCACATTTTCACTATGCCACAGCCTCAAAGAAGATCTTTTCAGAGAAGAAATCTCTGCTCTCCTTGATCTTCTTGATATAACCTGGAAGCTGTCTCCAAAGTTTTTGAATTGGTGGGGAAACGAGATTAAGTTGGTAACAGAAATGAAAACAGAAAAACTCAGCCATTTGTTTATAAAGCCTCACTCTGTTCTGAAATCCTATTCTAAAACGTTTAGATTATCATTCAGACCAAAGTGGATCCTTAAACTGGTTTTGAGATGCCAACAGAAATATAGTTGTCTTAAAAATTGTTTAACGTTTTCAGCCTCTCCTGGGGGAAAAAAGGTACAGCTGCTCTGCATGCTCCTTTACATTTTGCTCCAAAGCCAGTACACCCCTCTTTCTGCCTATCCTTTAATTGCYAAATGTCATATTAATGCTGATCACTTCATTAAGTCTTAACTAGAAACRTTATGGGGAAAGTGGAAAAATAACTCAAACTCTTTCTCTTTTATTTCATCCTATTTTGTCCTTATTTGCCACTTACCTTTTATCATCTTAGGTCGGCCAAGAAGAATGAATTGGCAAAAAAAAAATCTACTGAAATTCCAGTCAAGGACTACTCGAATGGAGGATCTGGCTCAGACCCAGATATGTGATATCCCCTTAAATTTTTCAGGAATATCTTTTTTTTTTTTTTTTTTCATTTTTTTTGTTTGAGTTCTCTGGTAAGAATTGCATGAGCCACAAACTCCTAGCTGTGAGGTAAGAAGGAATATCCAGCAATGTGGAGCAAATTTTCTTTCTAGCTGAGTAGGCCTGGATAAAATAATCCATCTGGGCTTGCACATCCTCTTCCCCTCCCCTTTCTTTTTGCGTTTTTATTCTCTGTTTCTTTTCAAAGATTGCAAGTGAAAAATAACATAATCTGGTGTTCCTGTTCTATACTGTTGAATTGTAGAATAGCAGGGGTAGGAATGGAATATTTGGATCATCCTTGCTACTTTTTTCTGGCTGCTGCTATTTACATCCTCATCATTAATGAGAGATAAAGGAGATGACAAAGAGACTGCGGTGAAAAATGGTGAGACTATTTTTGCATCAGTTTTTTAGAATAATTCTATTCCTGTATTGATGTCAACATATCACATAGGAAGGCTTTCTTTTAGTAGGGTAAACCAACGTACACTGATGAGGCTGTGGCTGAATAAGTAACTAGCGCTTCAGGAGTTCTTTGGGAGCATGTAACTTTTTTTTTTTTTTTTCCTTTGGGGGCAGGGTGGCTAAGTGTCCACAGTATAAACATGATGGGCCCTGAGTGTTTGTCTGCATTACTGAAAAATTATTATAACATTGTAGGTCTGTAGTGAACTGCCACATTCTTCGATAGTGAAGTATGAGTGCAACCAAAAGTCTAAGACACCCATGTGCTCTCTTCATCTCTACCAGTGGCTGCTGAACTAATCACATTCTCATTCAATTTTCCATAGCTTATGTTTGGAAAATTATTAACAACCATCCTTCAGCATTAGTGTTTAGTATTTTTGTTTTGTTTTTCAGTCTGAAAAGGGCAAGTGTGACTTTAATAAACTACTTTAGCAAGCAGAGACTGGTAAAAGAAGAAACTGCCAAGCAGTTTTCTCATCATCATCATTATAGAATTTTTCTGGCAACATTTTATGTGGGTAGGGATTTTTCTGCATATTGACAATTAATGACAATATGTGTATGTTACCCAAGTTTAACAGTGGTGTAAATAATTTGAAATCTGACATTTCAGCCAGGAGTAATATTGGGCTGAAGAAACTCTGTCACCTGTGGATTCACTGTAGATCACTGTCCATACAGACTTAGAGGACAACGAGCCACAGAATTAATAATAATTAGGACTCCTAGCCGAGGTGAAAAGCTATTGCCTCATGGAACTATTTTCCAATCATCCTCTTTCCAGCTGAGCTGGACTAGTGACACTATAAACTGGCAATTAAAAGACTCAAGTTTAAAAATACCTTCAGCTTCCCAGGTCCCATAATGGCAAAGGTTAAGTGGATTATGTGGAGATAATTCACTCAGCTCCAGGGGGAGGGTGCTGATTGCTTTGGCTGTCGGTTACCTCCCTCTTTCCTCTTCACTTACCAAAGTAAGGATTGTTATAGCAGTGTCAACTTTGCCAAAGTGAATTAGGCAGAGAGAAAAGGCCTAGAAAACGTTCCCAAGGGACACTGCAGTTATTAACAAGCACTGAACAGTATTTACAATTTTGACTTGCATGCAGCCTTGAAAATTAAGCCAGAAAGGCTGCTCCTTGGTTAAAATTTTTAATGCTACTACATATTGACTGCTAATTCAGGTCTTTCACTAAATATACTCAGTTTGTTCATGGGAAAAGAAATATGAATAAGATTGCTAGTGTTACATGAACAGCTACCATCCACCATCCAGCATGCTCTGACTGAATTAAAACCACCAGTTACACCTCTAGTTGTGTGGCAACACCTACACAGTGTTTCCAATTAACTTTGTAAGTTTTTAATCAGTGACAAATGCATTTTTGTAAATTCAATTTGCCTTTTATTGCAGCACCTATAAAATGTCTTGCAGCATTCCGGAACTTTGTGAACGTTTTACTTGCTACTGACATAATGCAGCTGTGGGACCTACAACAAAGGCTAAGGTTTATGAGCAACTTGAATTAGGATGTAGGTTAAGCAATTAAAGTTCGAGGAGGGGGAAGGGGAGATAACTTTCCAAAATTTGCACTTGCCAATGTGAAAAACCACCAAAAGCATTTTACATCCCAGGACAAACTAAGTTAAAATGGTTAAGGAGGCCATAGTCTGTTTTAAACTCACTATTTTGAGAGAGTTCCATATGTGAAAAGGTCATGCAGATTTCATTAATAAATCTACGCTGCTATTTGTTTTCTTTTTTAATCAAACTCAAATGCATCCTGTTAAAGCCGAGTGATTAAATCGTAAATCTGAATGTCCTTGAAGATGATGAAGAAAATGCTTATCTGTAAAGCAATCATCATACTGCCAGTTCTATCATTTGCACATTTTTACAGGTGCTGAGAAAATGGTTTAATTTTAAGTTACTTGCCTGAACTGCTAGGTAAGAAAAGAACGTTTGCAGAATTTACAGTTAAAAGAGCAACTGAGTTAGTTGTGACATAGGGAAACAAACGATTACATCTCCTTCTGTCTCTAAATTCAGGGTATTAAAACAATCAACAATCAGAATGAAAATAAAATAATATTTCATCTTAGTGAAACAACTCTCAGTACATTAACTTTTGCTTTCAGTTACATGATGCAATGCTCCTAAATTCAACAACTCTGAAATTAGTGGGTTTTAATTAAGGATTGATTACAGATTTGCTTCACTTAGTTTTTAACATAGAGAAAGTCCAAATAAGATTTCTAATTTTACTTTGGTATATTAGTTCATGGAAATCCCTGCTCTGTGCACTTCAGAGCACTATACTTTGAGCCACATTTCTCATTTCTTCTTTTTAATTTTGTATTTTCCTTATTTCCTGGTTTTCTTAATTCGTCAAACATCTATGCAATAATTTTGGTAGTTTGTTCTTCCATTTTAAGCACTAGTAGGATATTGCTGCAGTTTCTTATTTGTGCACTACAGATCTTACAGCTGATTTGTCAATTATGTTGTCTGAAACCAGACTGTGGCTATGGCTAATACCAGCAGCATATTTTGCTATTGCAGTGCTAGGAGGAAGTTAGGAAATTAATGTCTTTTTGGAATACTAACTTTAATAAAACAATGAAAGCAGAAAATAAACCTTTGAATTTATAGACATTCTTAGAAAAGGAATGGGATAGGAAGCAATATTTTGAGGTGGGTAAAAAAAATTTTGCAGTTTCTCAGATGACTATATGACCSTTTCCCACTTTAACTCAAATCTCATCCAGTTTGATTAAATGAAAAGTTTTGATTTGGGGAACTTCTGATCTATTGAGGTCAAAAACTACAGGGTACGCCTATATGGCACTGATGTTATTGCCAAAATCAGGCTCAGTGGAAGTTATTTCACTGACTTAGCACAGTGYACGTTATCTGATGATAGTGGTACTATTGCATTATTTACTGCAGGGAATATACACTCTGCAAAGTCTTATGTTTTTTAATTTTTTTCTCTCTGGTTAATCTGACTGAAGTCAATGGAAATACCCATATGCATAGAATGAAACATTTGTCTGTTTAACATATTTTAAAAATTACTTTCTTTGACTACTTGCAGTAGTTGAAAATGGATTGTGATAAAAGTCCATTGTATTTTATAAAGATCTAAACTTTCCAAATTATATTTTCCCTACAGATCCTAGTAAGCAGATGGAGTACTACTATCATTAAATCAGGTGCATCTAACTTTACTTAACACATTTTCCTTAACTGAAATTTATAAACATTATTTTTGTCTTATTACAGATCTTGCAATTTCTTGCTCATGAACACAAATATTAACTTAAAATTTAGTTCAGTGAGCCAGTTTTGTATTGCATGCAGAGAAGACTAAAAGAAATAGAGCCAAATCCTCTCTTGGGAAAGATCAAATGGTTACTAAAATGAATGCAACCTAAAACCATAGTGTTTAGCCTGGGGGGGAGGGGAATTGGACATCTAGCTATAATTAACACCTTCTACTTATTCTCTCCAGTGTTTCAAACAGATTGTGTCCCATTACAGGTAGTTGCTCAGAAATTTGAAATCACTTTCATTTAAGAAAACAGAGTCAGARGAAACATTATCAACTAAAATCACTAAATCCAAGTGTTCCCTCTTAAAGCAATAATTCAGTAATTTTCAGACATACATTGTCATCCATAAATCCAGGAAGCATTAGTTACATACACAAACGCATTCTTTGTGTGAAGATATGTGACGCAAAGAAAAACAAGCCTTTCCCTATTTCTAAAGAACTTGTAGTGAAGTTTTCCTTAAGCAAGGACTGTATTAATTTATCTGAAATGTGAGATCAGCAACTTTTTCCAAGATAAACGTTTTTAAGATTCTTAGTGCTATTTCATCATTGCTCCATTATTTCAGCCAGTATTACTTAAAAATATTTAAGAGGTGTACCTGGAACATTATGAATGAAGGTATTATAGCTCTTCCTTTTTCCAATTTGTCTTGATATGCAAAGTGCCCAGAGATATAAGAAAAGCTGAAAAGCTYTCCTACTTGTCTTTCAGAGACCTACTCAAGTGCTTTTGGTGTGTTGCATGCTGGAATGTGCAATACAGCTTATTTTCTGTCCCTCTCTTCTATCACATTTGTATCTTTGTCAGGACGTTGACTACTGATTATTCAATTCCTCAGTTTATTGCCATAAAAATTATTGGGTTTTGTCCTAAACAACGAATACTTTGCTACTTTGTATCAGCTGATCTAAAGAAAGATATTTTCTGGCGTTTAAGAATTTTGACTTGTATGGTCCTGTGTTTCTTTTGGCATTTATATATTGATACCCCATGTAGGTTCATATCTTGCCCTTTTAACGCATTGCAGGTTGTTAACATATTTAAACTTGTGGAGATAAATGCAGATAGTGCATCACTAAAAATAAATTCTAGATCATATATTTATCAAATAAAAGGTAATTGTGTATTACAAGATAATAAGCCAGTGGAATTTTCTGTGAAATCTTTCCCCAGCCACAGAAGTGCTGCAAAATCATTGTTTTTCATTTTTCTCTCTCTCACATTCTGGTGTAGAAGGAACCTGAAAAGCATGAACAGTTCACTGTTCACAACTAGCCTACCCCTGCACAGCCTGCCTAGTTATTCTGAGAAACACATAAACTTATGCCCATACTTGCATAAGATTTTGAACATTTTCTCTGTGCTAGACCAATAAGCCCCAAAATACCAGGAGTTTTTTTGGTGAWGTGGTGGATAACAGGAGACTAGTTAGGACAGTGAGCAGTTTATTTCCTGACCTCAATGGTCTGCATCACCACATATTCCAGTGTGTAAGAAAGAAAAAGAAAAAATCTAAGATTGCAAGACTGGCTCCTTTCTACTCTGTCTGACATTTACAAGATATGTACATTTGTTTCCAGTTCCTCCTGTTTTGTTCCCACAGAAAGGCTGTTTTGACTACAAACTCATTTGAAGCAACTCCTCCTTCTGCAGATAAGGTTAATGCCTTCTGTCCAACTCCGTCTTTCATGCCTAAGGGCTGTAACACATATGGTAAGTAACAATAAAATACTGATCTGACTGTACAACTTTATGTAGGGCATGTGTGACTAAAACCTGAACAATAAAATTTCTTTTCCTGCTCAGACAGAATTGTATATGCCTGTCATATTTTAACTGGTTGTTAATGGTGCATACACCTAGAGATCACAGGGAAAAAAAAAAGATACCTACAGTATCATTGTATATTTGTGATTTTCAATGAAAAGTTTATAGCAGACTTTGCTATGCTTGGGCAAATTAAGCTATAAGACAGTAAATAATTATGTTGTTTAGGAATATGTATGCATTTAAAGAATGAACATTAACCATTCAGTATTAGTGGCAAAAATGTTTATGATTTAGCTGAGGAAAAAGACATACCCAATGATCAGAAAGCAATATTGTAGAGTAATATTTTTTTTCACCGAAATGATCACYGTTTCTTTTCTGAACACAGACAATAAGGGCTTATAAACCCAACAATCTGGACTGCTGTAGAGGGAATCCCACTTTAGCTACAGTAGTAAATATTATACAATTCATTAGCATCCAGTATACTTCTAACCAAGGACRATATCAAAGAGCTATTTGAAAGAGAAATAATAAGTATTTATTTTTAAATTATTCAGCTGAAATACTGAATGACTGACTTGATTGGCCTTGTAAATTCTGAAATTGTTAGTTCTTTCCTAATGTGGTAAATAATTGGTAAATGATAAAAATGGTAAATAATTTTCAAAAGGAGTCAGAGATAAAGAAAAGGAAAAATTGGATGTGTTAAATAAACAGTGAATGTATGATCTAAATTCCCTTTCAAAGAATGTAGTACCCACTGACAAAGATTAATGACAGAGTACTTAGCAAGCATGAATTAATGATAATACAGTGCAAAGCAAAATTGCACTGCTGTTTTCAAGAATATCGTTTTTGGAAAAGCTGTGTAGATTAAATTAGTTAGCCAAAGAATTGAGATTGAGAAGTGTTGTAAGGATGGTAAGCAAAAGACATGATCTGGTTATTTTGGTAATCTATCCTTCTTCAAAGCTGGGTAAAACGATACTTGTCTAGCAAAATAAAGACTCATGATTCCTGCTTAGTCCATATGGGACTACAGCACACTGAATAAGCCATTTAGACACAGTAAGGGTTGACCTTTCTCACAGGAAAAAAAAAAAAAAAAAAAAAA
>NW_028185261.1:6243616-6263671 GCF_003343005.1 Rhea americana
GATTCCTGCTTAGTCCATATGGGACTACAGCACAGTAAATAAGCCATTTAGGCAAAGTAAGGGTTGACCGTTGTCACAGGAAAAAAAAAAAAAAAAAAAAGGAAAATATGGAAGCTGGAATCCTTTATTTGCATATATTAAAAAGTTTGGATCAGTGCATAGCCCTGAATAGCTGAATAAGCACCATGCTGATCTGCACACCGAAGACTGATTTGTCATTATTTGTCATTATTCTAACACCAGCCAAGGTAAGATTTTTTTTTGTTTGTTTGTTTGTTTTTTGTTTTTTGGGGTTTTTTTTTGTATTTTTTGACATCACTAAGTAAAGACTACAGGAATGACTGTGACAGGTAAGCATGTGAAGAGTGGATACATGGCAGGGATTTCAATGGCTAAGTACAATTCACTTATACAGCACTGTCAATGTTTCAGATACCATGTGCTCACCACTCACACGTCAGGCATTTTAACAGAATCCTAAGCAGGTTATAGGCTGAAAGTAATTTGGGATTGGGAACTTGGAACCATTAGATTTCTTAGCCACTCTTGTATCTTTCTCTAGCAGATAGGTGTGTGATACCATAGTGATGGGGAATCTTGCTCCAGAAATACTCCAAGATCCCCATTTCTTTGCATGCAAGGCCACCAGCACCAACCCGTCATCTTTTCTGTCAGTAATATGAAGTCTCCATAACCACTGTTTTTCTCAGTGTAATTACATTTATTAGAAATCATGTAATAAAAGTCAGGCYGATTATTATAGTTAAGTTTTCAATTTTTGACAGCTGTCTTTGAACTGAACTGAGATTGTATGTTTGATAGGAACAGAACTGTTGGGTTTGTTTTAGCTGTGATTATAAGCACATAAGGTTTCTAAAGAGAGGTAGTATGTTCCATTAGAGCTGATGATAAGGTTGGCTGGGGGGGGGGAAGCTTTCATGTGCACAGCCTTTCCATCAAGTCTGTCTAAGTCTATAGCCAATCATCTGGGCTATAAAGTAATCATTTATTTGATTGGTGTGATACATTGCCTCAACTCAACTTCCTTGCTATTAAGTGCTTCTGCTGTTGTGAGAAAATACAGGGGAATAAGCTTAAGTCCAACCTGCTATAAGATCTTCTGCGTAGCTTTATATTACTTTATATGAAATGAAAAAAATGTAGGTATTCATATCTGATAAAGATGATTACTTAGATGGGTAAAACATYCCACTGCCACCAAATATATTCTCTTACATGAGACTCAGATTGGGAGTTTTTCTAACAGAGGTTCTCTACACAGCTCTCACCCAGCAAAATACTGAGCTTTGGAGATGAGTTAAACTGTTTAATATCCCATCTTCTGTTACATATCATTCCAATAGCTAGATTATATACATTAAATAGTAAGACTTGGTCTAGAAGGTCTGTTAGATTTGATGGCTGAATAAAAATGCTAAAATATTATGATCAGAGGGCTGGAGCACCTGCCCTCTGAGGAACGGCTGTGAGAGCTGGGCCTCTTCAGCCTTGGGAAGAGAAGACTGAGGGGGGATCTGATCAATGTGTACAAGTACCTGAAGGGAGGGTGTCAAGGGGATGGGGACAAACTCTTTTCAGTTGTCYCATGTGACGGGACAAGAGGCAATGGGCAGAAATTGAAGCACAGGAAGCTCCGCCTGACCGTGAGGAGGAATTTCTTCCCTGTGAGAGTGACGGAGCACTGGAACAGGTTGCCCAGAGAGGTTGTGGAGTCTCCTTCTCTGGAGATCTTCAAGGCCCGCCTGGATGCAACCCTGTCTGACATGCCCTAGGTGACCCTGCTGAGCAGGAGGGTTGAACTAGATGATCTCCGGAGGTCCCTTCCAACCTTACTGTTTCTGTGATTCTATGATCTATGTTTAATAGACATTTAATAATTCTGACAGTTAAACATTGTCTGAAAGCCAGTATGGAACACTAGACAACCGCAACAAATGGTAGCTTTGAAATGTATTCTAAGCTCTTTCAGAATCTTAGACTCCGTCACTACAGTTTTCATATTTGACCTGTGTTTTCTCACAAAACTGTGGTTTAAGTTGCAAAATCAGAAATGTTTTGCTAAACATCTTTGCAACATGTCTTCAGCCTACTGGATATGATGTCCATAGTTTGTATAGTCAGGCCTGAGCTCTTATTCCAGCTGCCTCTCCTCTGTGACATGTATTGTTCACAAAGCTGTAAATACAATGCTACTCATTTAACTGGAGCATGTCTAAGAGTTTATCTTGAAGAATATATGAATATTTGAATGCATTCTCAGATCAATCCTACCCTCATATATTTTTCCTCAGTTCCTGCTGACAGCACTAGGAGTTGTGTCTCAGTATCTGAAGACAGAATTTGGCTGACAAATGATATGGAGTATATCAGTGTACAAAATCTCAAAGATCTGTGCAGTTTGATCATTCGTGCTCCCTCTGCTGGTAACCAAAGATGAAAATAAATTGCAATGAACTTCACCTGGATTTATGACTGCTTCATAACATAAATCAAAATATTCCCAGTTTATATGAGTAAATTAGCTAATACCCACAATTTCACAAAAAAAAATGAGCTCTGTTGCCTCTGACTTATACAGCTATTGCACGACCATGTGTTCTCAAACACAATTCTTTTTATAAAGTACCATATTACCTCATGCCAAATACTCATTTTAAAGAAGCYATCAGATCAAGTTCAGGACGTGAACAAGCATCCAGGAGGGATTTTGCTCAAAACTTTGTGAATGTATCGCCAATACTCTTTTTTCCCAGCAGAAATTACTCAGGGGCAACATAAGTGAAACAACAAACAGCTTACTCAGGAAATGTATGTGCTAAAACATATATAGCATTCCCATCCTAGACCATTCTCTGCCTCCTACTAAATCTGTCTTTAGGCAGTGTGAGTGAAATATGTTCTTATTTTTCATAATATGAATATGGAAAAGAGCTAAGGAGATGAATTATAGTTCAGTCTGTGACAATTCTGTGAACTAAAATTCTCATCTAAGGTAAATGTAAGCAATGCCACATTATTTTAGCATTTGATCTGCGTACATAACTTCCAGTGACTGCTATAAAAATCACATGTGTATTTGAAGGAATAATGTGATCTCAAACCTAGTATTTAGCACACRGCTTTTACAAATACAGGAAAGTACATTTCAATGTAAATTTTGATCATTTAAACACAAGGCAGATATAAATATGCTCCTCAGTCATTATTCTCTGAAGAGTAGTGGATATATATCAATATCCAAATACCTTTAAGTCACAAGAAAACGTGTTTCCTCTCTCATTTGATTATTTATTGATAAGGAATTTTTTTAGGAAAATATAATGGCAAAGCTAAAACTCAAGATCTGAGTCTGCTTAATACACCTAAGTAAAACAGGTTTGTTCATCTCCCATCATGAGAACATTTCAAGTCAGCTGAASATATAGGATGAGCTTTTTGGACTGAAATAATACATAATACTGTGTCTTATTTTCACCACATTTTTACCCCAACTTTCACCCCAAGACATATATATATGTGTGTATATATATATATATTTATATGGCGGTGATCTATCAGGCTACAGTTGAATACAGTGACATAATAAGAATGCTCACTATACAATTACATGGAGGTACATAAAAAGCCAACTTACATTAGTGATCACAGTTATTAACATTAAAACAGAATTTTATGGTGAATACAAAAAGATTTTCCAAAGACTTAGAATTATTATATTGGTACTCCAGCGCAAAACATCAACAGTGACAGAGCTTTTCTGAAGAAGGATAATACAAAAGCTGTAGCATATTTCCAGCATCTTGACTTTTTCTCTTATCAGGCAGAACTATATAAACTTAATTCCAATGAGAGTTTCATGTGGACAGTGATCCTTAAAGGGAGCACCACATTTGCACAATCACAGAAGAATGATGGACACTAGAGAGCCCCTAAATAAGTTTAATTGAGGTACAAYTTTGGCATAATGAAAGTTACTTCATCTGTTCTTCCAGGAGAAAATATTTATCAATGGCAGTTCAAGAACACCTACCCTCGTGTTAGAATTTAAAATAATAATAATAAAACCTTGAAGACTGTCAGTTTTCCATACAGTATTTAGTAGTGGAATTTAGAACAATCTTGTTCAATCTGATCATTCTTATGTAATAAAAAAAAAGAGAGAGAGAGATATGATAGTAGTAAAGTGATGCTTCCTCTACTGCAGTCGGGACTAAAACATTGCTTTACTGCAATTCCTATTTGTTAGCATTTGTGTTTCTGTCAAGTCATTAATTTATCTYACTGGGGAAGAAATTTTCACAATATAGCTAAGACACTGCGGAAAAAAAGCTCCCTGTAATTCTTTGAGACATGCAGCTTTGTACACCTGAACTCTAATTGGTTGTCAGTCTTTGTACTTTTTAAAAATAAATACATAAGGCCAACTTCTATTCCTCACCAGACTAAGCAGTTCACTTCATGGTAGAAGAATATCTTACRGGGAAGGCCGTAAGTAAACGGATGAAAGATTTTTCTGTGGGTTGAGAAAGTTAAGGATTTTAATATTGGAGAAAGAATTTTCAAAAGTGTGTAGGGAGATCCCAAGTTTCAATGAAAACTGAATTCCTTGGATTCTTAGCCTTTATTGACCTAAAATTAACATTATCAACAGTTCTTGAACAGCAAAACAACTCACCAGCAAATTGAAGTTTGTCATAAACAAAAAATATGAGTTGTTTATACAACCTGTTCTAGGAATGGGAGACGCACCATATTTTGCACTCCAAGAATGATGCTTTGAAGATGCACCCCTGCGGTTGAAAATGCTCCTACTATAATCCCACTGAGTAGTATTTCCTAAGTGAACTCATGGTATTACTCCAGGGAATAATTCAACCTTGGAACTTGTTCATTTTACTGTTTTAAAGCGGATGCGCCAATTTATTAAATATACTTTGAGTGTTGTTTACTTGTTTCCAAAATTTTAGCATTTAGTGATTTCCAGAATTTCCTAAATGCCTATTTGTAGTTAAATATAAATTTTACATTTATACTGTGACAATTATCATGGGAAGATATAGGAAAATCCAGAAAAATTCAAGGATATAGACTCTTCTGTAAAGACAGAAATTGTTATATGCCATCAAAACGGAAGGCTGATCCTCAATTCTAATTTCTACAATACCGTTAGTCTCTCTCATTAGTTTTCACAAACCCTGCTGGAAAACTGAAACCCACATCTGTACCTGTTCAGTCATGGCATAAGCACAGCACCTGCCTACACTAAGATATCCTGCACAGCCTCCTATATATATCTATGCCAAACACACTCTTACTGCACACTCCCTAGCCACAGAGAAAACAATGGAGACTGTTTCCTCAAAATGGAAGAAAAACTTGGCTTCCCCCTAGGCAAGCACCTGGGCCAAATTTAGTAATTGCTTTTGAAATCTAGTAATTAAATGCAAGAAGATTCTGCTATATGACATGCAGTTTAATGACTTATTTTTTTTTTCATGCTGCATAGATACATTTAGTGAAGATTTTTAAACACCAACTGCTTCTGCTAAGCATTAAAAATGCAAAGCATAATACAAAGATAACAGGTGCAAAAACAGTTCTTTAATTTTCATATGTATTCTTCATCAGTTAGGTAGATACAGCAAAATCAAAGCATGCAAGCTTCCAGTTTTAATATACTAGTTTAACTTCCTTTTAGAAAATCTGACAGAAGCAGTGATGTGTTATACAGCTTGTTATTTTGCTTTAACATTGTTTCTTCTGAGAAAGATGGATTTGCTTTGCTATACTTCCCTCAGGTAAGACTATAATTTGGGTTTCTATTTCTCAGGAAAACCTTATGCATGAAAACAGAATGCAGATAACATTATTTCTTACCGTTTCCATAAGGTAAAAATATACTATGCAGTATGGTAACTCTTTTGATATGAGACCTGCTAGTCTACTTTTACTAGTAGCTAAAGTATTTAATATTAACTCTTTTTTTTTAATTCTACCAATGTGCTTTTTTTCTTTGCTTGTTTTCTTCAAAGAAGGTTTTACTCATGAAACAGGTAAGTGAATTATGTGATGTTCTTAAGTAGTTATGGACAGCCAAAGCGAACCCATCCTATAATTTGACTAGCAACTGTATCCATTGTCCTGTGACAGAAATAGCACACTTAATGTCACCTATAAAATGTGTGTCTTCCCAAACTAACATCTGCAGTAACAAAGACAACAGTTTGACTTGCTCTTTGTAGGTGCACAATAAAATGGAGTGCATTAGCTAGGTCTAGTTTTCAATGACTGAAGTACACAGTTTTCCCTTGTTTACAGTTTGTATTAAGTCCACTGCTTAGAATTTACAATTCCTGTTCAAACTGAATTAACCATTCCTCCCTTTCATTACAGTGCATCACTGAATCCTCAGAAGAAAATAAATTAAATTTATAGATCAGCAGATGTTTTTTACATTTTAGTTATCTGTTTCTGAGCCTTCTCCAAAGCTTCAATATTTTTTTTTTTTGTTTATCTTTCTGATATGTCAGATACACACAGTGCTTCACAGAATTACTTATCCTTTTCTTTAAAATTACCTTATCTTTAAAAGTCTTGGAAAATTTTTGTAAGTATACATTTCTGAAAGATGCTTCTGAACTCAGATGTCCAATACTAAACCATAATATGAATAGATTAAAAAATAGACTGGATTTATTTAAGTCATCTTCAACCATCCTAGATCTCCTGCCAAAAGTAAGAGCAAGTGCTGTCCTAAATGGTTTGGAATTGCTGTAAAAATATAGAAAGGAAGACAGAATGTGGAAAGCAAGCAGAATTAAGTGACTATGTGCAGTTTAATGTGATTTCCTAGTTAGTCTTTGATCTCTCAGTCTGATTATTTTCTTAAGTATAGATTATCCTTTAAAAAAGATTTCAAGGTTAGAAATTGACAAACCGAAGGAAATTTTCGGTACCACAGAATATGAACCAACCCTTTAAGCTGAATGTTGTAGGTGAGATGGAGCTCAGTATGATAGTAAAAGATAACATCTGTTATTCAGAAATAAAATTAGAAAGACTGCTTGTCTGTGAATACATGAAGAGCTGATTAAAAAAATAGAAAAATAAATAGCCATTTGTTAAAATTGATGGAAGTACAGACTGGTGGAAAATACATTTTGGATTCCTATTACTGGCCTTAATTTTTTTCCAATATTGTATAACAATATTTTTAAATATATATTTTAGGAAATGTATGTATCTATAATAAAGATAGATTAATGTACATTTCATGACAGACAGGTTCTAATAACATACATATAAACACCGAAAACCATGGTTTTATATTCATTTTACAGCAYGCATTCAAAAATCCCTTTCTAAATTAAAATCAAAACCTCACTTAGGAATTTCACTTTCTTTGAAAACTATTAAGAATACTCATGAGTCACATCCACAGCTTTCTTCCAGCACAAAGCTATAATATTAAGAAAGTTTCTTCCACTCTTTAGGGATTGGCTCTCTCTTGAAGCCTGGAGAAAATCATTCAGATAGCACTTGAAGGATCAGTAGAGGATAGCGCTTCAATTACAGGCAAGAACCCAGGCCAAAAAGGAGCTCTCATAATTCTCACAGTGCTCATTACCTTTGGCTTTCTGCCTTAACAACTGGCATACGCTGTATCAGGTGTATAAATGTTCTGTGTGGTTGTTGCATTCTCTCCACACTTAGACTCAGTTGGCAGTCCTCTCTACCTCCTCCTCTGCTGTCTTTCACCTTGTGAAATCATTATTTCATTTACATTCATGTAAAGTGGATCCAAAACACTTCTGAATTACAATTGTCCCACATTGCGGACACTTGGCAAATGTGTGAATGGCCACGCTAGGGGGCAAGGAAACAGAATTTCCTGTCTAGGATTTCTGAGCTGCAGTTGTCTCATTTTTTTTGTAGTGCAAATGTTCTAACAAAAGTTGCGCTGCTGAAACAAACTCCAGTGAGTGCTTTCCAATACACTCTTCATATGAACATATTAAAATTACCTTTGTGTCAGTTTGACAGTGAAAAATATTTCTATCTGTAGGTTGCAGAAAGCTGGAGAAGTTCAGGGGATAGATACAACATTCTGTTTTTTCATCTGGCTTATATTGTTAGTAGTATATAATATGACAATATAATAGAAGTAAAGCACGTATGGAGGGATTCTAACACTCAGTTACTACATCTGTCTCTCTACATTATCATCATTAGAGTATTTAGATGCAATTTATCTCTCTTCCCATTTGAAGGATTCATGTTCCTTTCTGTGAACTGGGCATCAACCCAGCCATGATGGTTTTGTCCATAGGGGAACATCTTCACTTTGACACCTGCTAGTAGCTATCAGCAGCATGGCAAGCTCTATTTTGATGTTTTGTGTGTGTRCAATCTTTAGCCAAGCAGGGAAAGAAACAGTGCATGTTTCCCTGATACAGAAACATTTCCAGAAGAGGAAACTAAGGGAGAAAAAATAAAGGTATGTCCATTTTCCCACAGCTAACAGATTTTACAGCTCAGATATACAGAAATCTTATATCAATTTAGCAAAGCTGGGCTCTTCTACCATTTTAATTAAATAGAAAAGAAAGATGCTGTTGGGGTTAAGACCATTGGATGAGGCACAAGAGATCAAGAGTCAGACACTAGCAACTGCCACAGACTTACTGTCTGACACTGGGCAAATCAACCTCTCTGTGTTCCAGATTTACTAAATAGCTTATGTATTTACACTTAGAGTTCCTTTGGGCAGGGATTGGCTTTTATTACATTTTTCCCAGCATCTAGTACCCTTAGGTCCTGATCTCAATGAGGTCATCTGGTTTTTATCATAACACAAACACAACACACACATACAAGTCCCTTGTATGCCTCTGTTCTCTGGCCTATATCTTACCCTGAGAAGCTGCACGTAGAAAGAAACTGAGGAAAAACACTTAGCTGAACCACAAAAAGTTTTCCTTTCAGGTCAAAATTTTCAGCAAAATATCATATTTCCATCAACTTAAAACCAAATCACTYATAGCTAATTAAAGCACGATGCAGAAAATTGTGGATAAAACAACTCCCTTTGTTGTCCAGCTCCCGAAGGCAGGCACAGCAAAGTGAAAGTGCCCTAAGGTGATCGAAAGTTCCTTGTAATTGAGTTCCAACAACCTAATCTTAAAACAAAACAAAAAAAATGGAGACAGGGATATTATTGTATTCCATACTTTGTCATATCTAATAACTTTCTTTGATGGTGGTCATTAATACATGTTTTTGGAAGGAAACTGTAGGATGACCTGTATTTCTGCTAGCCTCATCTTACTGGGATGTATCYCTGTAGGCGGTGCAATGCCTGCAGCTCGCATAGGTGTTCTCATGCGAACTTTAATCTAGAATCCAGCCTACACACGTTGCAATGACATATCCAATTGCAGTATACACAGATGTTGGAGACCAAAAAAAANAAAGTAATTTGAATCAGGAGATCTGGGTTCTGTTAGTGACTCTACTATATATTTCCTGTATTGCTCTAGGCAAAGCATGCAGGACCTGATCCAGCCTCCGCTTTAATTCAATCATTCCCCTGACAGCATCATGAGCTGGATTAGTCTTCTAGTCTATCACTTCCCTCACTTTCCATACTCCTGAAAGGTACAATAATACCTACTTATTCCACASGTATGTGATGTGGCTAAAATCATTTGCTTGTAAAGTGATTTGGTACTTAGGCATAGCAGGAATATGCAATTGAATTCAATTCTTGATTCAGCAAAACTCTTARAACTCTCATAGGCTTAAATCAAGTAAATACATACTGAAGAACTTTAGGTTCTGTGTCATTAGGTGTCCATATGTACTCTTAAGAATGCAAGGAAGTAAATAATTTCAGTAGAACTACTTAAGAGGCCTAATGTTAAGCATATCCCTAAGCACCTTACYRAAGACAGTATTACTGTTGCCCATACCTATGGGCTTAAAGTTGAGCATCTGCTCAAATGCATTGCTCAAATCATCCCTAAAAGCATAATATTTGTATGCTTTTTGGCACTGCATATACAAACATTTGATACTAGAAAATAATAAAAATAATTTGCATCTGGTTATATGATATGTCATTAGTAATTATCTTTCTAGTACTTCTAAAGAAACACACAAAACTTAAGGCCAGGTAGCCCATGAAAATTTCCAAGAATCTTGCTTACCCTATAACTCTTTACTTTTAGATAACACTGAAATCACAGTACGGATTTATATTTTGAAGTAATTGTGTTGGTGGTCCCTTCATGCTTTGTGAACATCTAACAGTTAGCTAAGCAAACACACGTGACTGATTAAAAGAAGAAAGGGAACTATTTTTACAGGGACCATTAAACTTTAACTACCATCTGGCAGGGAATGATTAGAGAAGATCAAAATTAAGGCAGTCAACACAAATACTGTGTGGATACCTCAGGGAATTAATGCGGATAGAAGACGGTGGACTTGTGCCTATGTTAAGAGACAGACAGAGAAGGAAGTGGTGAACACATCCTTTATGACTGCTGCCCTAATGGCCACATTCATAGCAACAGGAGCAGAAAAAGAAGAAATCAGGAACACCTGGGARTAATCAGACACTAGCTGTCATAAAAAAAAAAAGTTAAAGCATTATACAACAGCCACACCATTTTACTCCCCAACAAGTCAGGAAGGAAATTTTTATGTGAAGGTGTGTTGAAGTTGGCAGGTAGTTAATATTCAAATTAGCATACTAACTTTACAGAAGTATTTTAAATGGGTTCTGTAATAAATCTTTTAATTGAATGACCTTATGGAACACGGGCCTGTGGTTGATCTAACTGAACACTGGATGTCACTATTTATACATACTATTAGTCATTTTAGAGGCATTAAAAATGATCCAGCCATGAATTGAAACAATCAAGCCATGACTTTTTCAAACTAACTAGCATAAGTATCTTTAATTATTGGTGTTCTTCAGACAGTGGTTTCAACAAGCCAAAGTTTCCAAGCTGCCTATACCAACATAGGCCACCTTCTACAGTAATTCCACTACCTGCCTCAGCTACACTGCTGTTAAGTGCTTTCTAACAAGCATACTATGGCCCACTTCATATTTTGTGAGCAAGATCTGAGGTCTGGACAGAGAGATACTGGACTACCTACTCACTGCAATATCTCACAGCTGAGAGTGTTACCATGCAGTCATATAAATAATACCATAAAATATTTAATTGTAGGCTAATAATAATTGAATGTAGTATTTCCCAGCACATGGGGCAGGTCTCTCTGGTAGGTAATGTTAACAATAAAGGGGAGGCCAGGCCATAATACTACTATGAGAGAGTACTTTTTGGAGCCAAGGGAGGGAGGAGGGGGAAAAAAAAAGTATCTCTAAGTTTAAGCGATAGGGAAAACGATTCTGAGCCAGGTCTAACAGATTGGCTTAGCTGTGAGAAAGACTAAGGACAGAAGAAAGATCAGAGGAGAGAAAGTCTGGGAATGACTGATTTAGTAATGTACTGTGAAATGAGACTGATCATTTTTGCTTCTTACTCTCAACACAACATTTTGTTTGGCTTTTTGATAGCATAACAAAAGCATGTTAAACATGTTTAAAAGCCTATGAAACCTTGCTAACTGTATTGGATTTCCTAAACTTACGCTAAACAAAAAAGAAAATACAATTGGAAATGTACTTAATTCTGATTGACCCAGAATTTAAACTACTGCTCTCTGTTACTGATATYTAAATGATTTAGATCTAAATGAGATCTAAATCTTTGATCTAAAGATTATTTGTAAAGATAAAAACAAGCTTTAACTAAAAAGGAAAATTTTGCTGAGTAATAGTATCAGAAGTTGATGTCTTCTCTGTTCTTGCGGGGAATAATTCATGCTTACAAAGTCCATATACTGAAAATAATGCTGAAGGTTTCTTTATCATTAATTCAGTGAGGCATTTGACATATCCTGCTAATATCTCTGTAGTTTACTTGTAAAAATCATTGGCTCCGATGATTCTTATAGCTTCCCCTCAAAGTAGAAGTATATATGCAGCTAAGAGATTTTCATCCTGGTCCCCATCTAATCTCTTCTCCCAAGACAGTATCTCCTTCYACAAATGGGTCATTTAATTCTAATGTTAATGATTAGTAGTTCCTTAACATCTGATCCTGGCTACTAGATGTTTACCAGCTCATATACTCCAGACTGCATGATGTAGTAGTTGCTAGGTAGCTATGAAGCTACGCTCAACACAATTTGTCTCAGATTTCTCCATCATCCTAGAATCCTCTCTGCTCAGAAGACCATGCCATGGCCAGCTCATGTTACTACTCTGAAATRTACAGTTGGAAAATATTTTGTAATTTTAGAATCTGATTCTCAYCAAAATTTTCCAACATTTTCAGGTATCCATTTGTCACTCCACATCCTTGAAAATGTTAGGATCTTTAAAAATTTGTTTCTTCTGAACATTCTTAAATGTAATGTTCTTTCAGGAAGATGTAGAACAGAATTAATGGTGTTACTTTAGCTGCTTTCCTAGAAAAGATTTGCATGACTGGCAAGTATGTAGTTCCATGCAGCATGTCCAAACACGGCCTTTCCTAGTACTATACGGTAAACATTCTTAGACACTATGAATGCAGAGGTTTAGAGTTTTTTGGTTTCTTTTCCTCTGATCCTGTCTGGACAATGAAATATCTAAAAACCAGTAGCTCTGACTGAAATGTATAGTTGGAAATTATCTGCCCTAAATCTTAATCTGATCCATTAAAAAAAATACTATGGACAAAATATTCTTTTGCCCTAACTACAAAATGATATAATAAAGTTGAGCATAATGATCTGACAAGATGAGGTTCTTGAACAGATTTTGCTTTGCTAAGTAATTTTTAGCCTTATACAGTATAAAGGAATTTTGCTAACACAAGTAATCTTTCCAGTGAGGCAAAACATGAGTCAAGTACATCCATAATAAATTATTATAATATTAAAGTTATATGTTGAATATATTGTTATAATACTTATATATAAGTATATAATATTGTTATAATACTTATATATAATATATATAATATATATATAATTCTATATATTATATATATATAATGTATAATATATAGAATATGTAGAGAGTATTTATATATAATAGAACAGAATATAATGTTATAATAAGCAGTATTGATGTTGCTTTAAATACATGCCAGCTTGAAATTGAGTGGGGCTAGAATACTCCTTTTTCACAACACTATTCAGAATCTGGATAGGCAAAAGATGGGGTGCAAAAGGCAAAGTTGTATCATTCTTTCCTCAGAATAYGCTATAGATTCAAAGCAATTGAGGGCCACCTGAAAAAGCAGCGCACTCTGGTAAACTTCTGCAGTTTGTTAATTCAGCTTTGATGCAGAAACCTGTTAAGGCTGCTCAGAGCACATAACGGCCTATGTTTCTCTCTTGTTAACAAGGTGTAGAGCATTCATTCTCCACATGCAGAATTCCAAGCACAGAGCCAAACTGAAAGAGCAATACAGTAGACATTTGTTGATTTTTTTTTTAATAATGCCCACAAGCATCTACAGATGTGATCCCATGTAATGAAGCATGTGGCCTTAAGCTGGAATTATTTGTAAACAGCAGGGTCTCATAGCATCACAAGGTTGGAAGGGACCTCTGGAAATCATCTAGTCCAACCCTCAGCGTAGCCCATATGGCGACTGAACCCACAACCTTGGCATTAGCAGCACCACACTCTAACCAACTGAGCTAAACCTGCCACAAAGAGATGGCACTTGCTGTGTTATGAAAGCTGTCCCTCTAAAACCGTGTTTGGTTAGCACCTATGCCCTGTCGAAATTGGCACAGATCATTGTGAGTGGGAACAATGCCAGCACAACAGATGGGAATGGATGTAGGCAGGCCAGAGAGATAGCGTGTTCATCAAGTTTGAATATTACGGACAGAGTCCCTTCCAAGAATTTACAAATGGCAGGCTGTCTAGAGTTTCTGTACCTTAGGCACAGAATATAAGAAAATGCTATCTCTTTTGCAACTATGAGCAAAATTAATTATCATAAATTTAAAATAGCTCATYTGGGCCACTCAAAGCATGGCAGTAATCAGCTGAATTAGAACAACTGCTTCTCAGGATCAGACTGGCACCAGATCTCAGAGGGCAGAATCTGTGCACTATAGTCAGATGATTCCACAGGTTTTCTGCTAAGCGGTTCAGAGTGAAGAGTTTTAGGATGATAATGAATATTCCTCATTTATACAGTGCCTTTCAGCCAGTGATCCCAAAGCAATTTGCAAGTGTATCAGAATTTAGACTCATAGTTGAAAGGTATGTCATTTACAATTAAGAAAATGAATTTTGCATATATTAATGTCTATCCTCCCATCTACCCTCCCACCAGGRATTAACTGGAACTATATTCTCTGTGGAGAGGTGGAGAAAGTGCCCTGGAATGATTCTGAAGGATCCTTCCCCCAGGATCCTGGCATATATATGCATATCCCGTATTTGCTCTTTACATAGCACAAAACAGTCACAGTAAAACAGTTATCCAAAACACTAATTTACTTTTGAAACAGGAATTAGTAATTCCTGTGTTTTTGGAGCACTGGACAGCTACCTTACACCTTGTCAACAACCAAAGCCTCTACATGTTGCTCTAGAAGATTTACTTAGAACCATTTACGTAATTCTGAGAAACAGTAAGAACAGACTAATCTCACAAAAACAGATTGAGTATTACTGCTTAAAAACTAAGAATCTGGTGCTGCAGTTTCCCCTGCACAAAAGCTTGTACTTTTAAAAGAGCCCAGTAACAACATATCACTCCATTTTGTGTTTTTTTTCAACTTCAGCAATCAAAATTCATGTGTATTTTTTGAAATACTGGCTCTGCTATGGCCAAAGTCTTGGCTGCCTGTGCTATTCTTGTTTTATCAGAAAGTGTGTAACATATGAAAGTGGTTGTAATTGGGTTGCTGACATCATATTCTAAACAATGTAGCTAATATTGTCAACAAACACCTTAAGAAGTACTTTAATTCCAAAGGTTCTGAATTTTCTCTGTAATTATTATTTTAATTAAGCATCATTGGATTTTTTCATTACTGTTTTTCCTCAAAAATCAATTTCCCAGAAATATTGAGTAGATACATACTAACATTTTTTAAATATATGAAAGCCCAACCTAACAGTAGTGACTCTGACCCAYATGGTCTAATACTTGTGAAAAACAGAGTGAAACTGTTCATAAATCTAAATAAAATTTTTAATTTCWCTTTTTTTCTTATGCTTTCCTACAAAGCATCCCTTCCAGTCCAGCCAACTCAGCAATTAGAACTTCAACAGTACTTATATCCAGTTTGCCAATTCCTAATAATTAACAAGATAAACAGGTATTAAGAGTGTGTTGCCCGTAGAATTTCTACTCAAAGCAGAGCCATCTAATAATGGATTCCTTCCTTCTTTCCAGAACTGAATTGATTTAAAAATTCTACAGCATAAAATATTCTGCTTTAGATAGCTTCTTTCCACAGGCATTTACTCCATTTATCTGAGAACATCTATGCATTCATGAAAAGGAAGATCTGAGCACACAGCTATGAATGGAAGGGGTAGGTATGTAAGATATTCCCTGTTTTGAAACACAAGCTAGGCTGTGAAAAACACTGAAAACCCCTGACTTTGTAAGTCAATATTAATCAATGCCCTGCAAAGTACACCATAAATCTGAAAGTTCTAGAGTGCTAACCCTGAAGTAAAGACATTTTGCATTATATAATATTTCACAAATATTAGAACAGTCTCAGGAGGCCTTTGATCCAGTTTGGTCTTTTGGGGCTCTTCCAGCAATTAAAGGTTATTGGAACATACTAGTTTTCTGGACACATGAATTACTTTTTATTTAGACTTTGAACAATAGAATTTTTCCTGAGTAGCCATGATTTCTCCTTCAGCAAATCTAGAATAGCCATTCATCTTTTATAAGTTAATAGTAATAAATGTTAAATTCTGACAAGACCTTTGGTGCAAAGCACTCTGGATATATTCACTTATTCAACGTTGCACAGCATTTTACCTCTTCAGCTTCTAGATGTATTACTCTGAACCAATCTGCAATTGCCAAAATTCATCCATCTCTGGAGAAAAACCAATCCCTACACACCAGGTATGCCAGTTTACTGTTACTGTGACCAATTTCCTTATTATCTACTTTCTGGATGACAAATTGAACAGATATAAAGGCTTGAGAGGTCTCTTTAAAAAGCCACTGAAAAAATGTCATTTGTATGCAATGTCTCTTCTTCCGATACTCATGTATTCTAATAATCACAGTCAGAATTGTATAAATATCAATTCATTTCAGAATTGCAAAGTGAAACTGTGTATTTTGCTGTAGGATTGGTCAGTCACATGGTGTGTCTAGGAAATCAGCTTCTCAGCAGTGAAGATGAAAGATTTTTCCAAAAATAAGGATGAAATGACTAGAAGAAGTCTTTGTGGTTTCAGTGGAAATCTTCAGGAGGCTCAGGGCACCTGGGGAGATCTTTATCTTTCCTTATTTCTTATTCTCACTCCCCTCCCTGGGTCTTCTCTCTCAGCTCTTCTACCTACACCCAAAACTATGCAGCAAGCTACTATTTACTTCCTCTGTTTCCCATGATGCTGCCAAGCAAGTGGAGGTGGCAAGAAGGTATTTCTGCTTTAAGAAATGGGAAAAGCCATGCTAGTGAACCATAGCTAGTGGGACTTACTATTCTTACTGTCCTTACACAAATCTAGCTCAGCAGCAAGGAGTTCTAGGAGAGATGTGGATTAGCTCTTCAGGCACCATACACTGCTCAACAATTGCACCCTATCTCCCTTGTCATAGGCAAAACAGGGAGCAAACCTCTTCTGGCAGCCTTGGCTACTGCCTACATGTAAAACTTGTCCAGTCTGTGAAAGCCAGTTTGAAAATTGAGAAAGATGAAACTTCCAACAGATTTAGGGAGGTTGAGATAAAGCTCTTAGAATTTAAGAGTTTTACAAGTTTGCTGAGCACTTAGGTATTACATTGTTCTTCAATGCACCAATATACTTCTTTGAGGACCTAACAGCAGGTCTGCCTGGTAGGAAATAATGTCAGACTGACAAAATGTTTTTATGAAGATCTGTTTGAATGAAACTTAACGTGTTCCCCAGAGATCAATAACTGCTACTCTGACTCTGCCTAAAAGCAACAGCTGAGTTGCATGTTAAACATAATATCAGCTGTTGTGCCTTAACGGGAACTAAAAGCAACAATAAACAAGTGTTTAATGGTGGTTTTGATGTTGTTGAGATCAAGTGGCTTGTGAATGCATTTTTGCAAAGCATTCCAGAGGGAATCATGACAGAAAGTGCACAATACTCATGAGACTCAAGGATAGTCTTAGTAATGGATAAAAAAGCATGCTATCTGAGATAGTCTCGGGGGGGGGGGATGAGATTGCTTGAGCAAAGACGTAGAAGTTGAGACAAATATAAAATACACCTTCAGATTGATAATAAAGTTATATTGAGGCATACAAAGCTTAAATGCTTCTTTATGCATAACATTATATGTAAAGTCCACAGTAATCAAATCCTTCTTTATGAACCTCTAAGCAAATAAATAACCTTTACACAGAAGACAAAATCCTATGCTTAAAATGTGAAAAATCCATTTAAAAGGAACCTCTGCTTTTTAAAATTATGTATCCAAAGAAGGCAGTAATTGAATTCATATTGTTTGGTACTAAAGTTCCACACTCAAGTTACTGTTCTAAGCATCTAATTCAAATTAAGTTGCAGTTAAATAAGGGTAATAGAAGATGGTTCCATTTAACCCTTTGACTTGTGCTGTGCATGAAAGTAACGTCCACTTCCTTTTCTGTTCAGGAGAGCTGTGAGAAGATCCATTTCACACCTGGAGGTCTGTCTAGATCATTAGGTTCCCAAGAAGAAAATATGCCTCTAACGCCAGTGCATCCGGTTTGGCTTCCTTCCAAGAGCAGGTGAATTTCTTTGTTGCAAATGGCCTATTAACTGCTACACTTCATAAGGAAAGTACACCACTTCCTAAACAGTATACTTTGTACTTCAAGGTACTGCAAGTTACATTTAAGTAACTCCACCAATACAGTATCCACATTTGCTTTATACTGATTGGTGGTACTGGAAATGACTGTTAGCACGATGGTATGTAGATTGAAATTAAAAAAAAGAAAATGAAAAGTTCTGACTAATCAGTAAGGGTTTTGCCCTAATGCTTATTTCTTAGTGTTTGACAGTGGAAGCACCATGTGACAGGCACTGCAGATCTGACCACTTAGCTCAGTTCCCCAACATGGATGTAAGACTGTAAAAATAACAAATAAACTATAACAAAACAGGAAGTAACACATATAATCTCTTTCACGGCCTTCATAGACTCCCTTCTTGCTGCTCTATTACTAATCTTAGAATAGCCATCCATGAATTAAACCATGYTTGCTATTGTGTTTGAGGTAGAGCACAGAAAGTTAAGAATATTGAGAATGTACTTTTGCCTCTCACCTTAGGACCTGCATTTGAGTATAATTCCGTTGTACCTAAGAATCAGAAGTAAAAATTCCGATGTTGGGCAGATAAGCAACATTATCCTTAACATTAGTTTGCAGCTGTTGAAAGTGGATATTGATCATGTTTGCTGGTTGGTGTTCAAGTTGATGATAGGGAGTATGTCTCGTCTATGTAGCATCTGTGGTTTAATCAGTGAGAGCAACAATAGTCTCTGTAAGTTTGTAACCAACAACTAACTATTAAGACACAAAACAGTCAGTATATTACATGCCAATGTCTAAATATAATGCACATATTCTCTTACTCTTTCATTGAGACAGTTGCTAGCACATGGGACTGTTTTTGAATTTTAAATCATTTTTGTAACACAGATTGTATCAGAAAAAAAATTATCACTGTTTAAAAGTATGCTCCCCGCTGTTTTACTCAAAACGTGCATTTTTCTGTATTTTTCCTACTTGGCACCAACATTACTACAGTGGTAAAGAACCATTAATATAATTATACCCCAAATCATGTAGGAAGCATCCAACAGGTTTTAAAGTGCTAAAAACTGAAGTCTCTGGAACTCAGCTCAATAATGATAATTTTGGTCTGATTAAATTTATATGAATAGGAATTTGTTACCTGTGTGTGAACCTCCTCTTCACATACCTTGACTAATCAAATAGTAAGGATTTTCTGTTCTATGTTCAAAGTCTTCCTAGTGTTAGTATATATTTTAGCTTTCTTGCATGTGCCCTCTTTTTCTGTCTGGAAATCTTGTCCAGATGGGTAGGAGCATTTGAATATTATGCAGTTTCTGAATGTCTCCCATACTGACAGAAGCAGGAGTTCCAATCAGGCATTAGTTTTCCTAGACACTGATTTTTGTTTCGCCTTCCTTCACCAGGCTATAGAGAGCCTTCCYAGCACCTTACGCGTTAATTGTGTACTGCAGTCTCGCCATGCCTTTTTTTCCCCCCCAGCTAAACAGACTTCAGCTCTTAGAAGCTCTCCCTAGAAAACAGCTTCTTCACACCTTCCGTCGCTGCGCCAGCGCCTGCGGGCATGCCGCTGTCGGCCCCGCAGGCGCTCACTGAGTGCGTGCCAGCCCGCTCCTGCCTTGCCGAGGGCGAGGCAAGCTCGCCGGCCCCGCTCCGCTCCTGCGGGGGAGCCGCGTCTCACGCACGCACGGTCCCCGCCACCAGCTCGCGGCGGCTGCGGCCTGCGCAGCTGTGCGCAACGGTCGCAACGGTCACACGAGCGGCTGCCACAGCCCGCGCCGGGCCCCGCGCGAGGGCGGCTGCGCGCCGCCGCGTGACGTCACTGCGCGGCGGCGCGAGCGCGCGGCTGTCCGCCCCCGCACGTTGCCAATAAAGTTGCTACAAAGTGACCTTGGCGGCGCTGGCCGCCTCCCCCCTTCCGCCGCGCTGCATCCGGGCGCTCGCCGCCGGCCCCGCCGC
>NW_028185261.1:6264554-6271572 GCF_003343005.1 Rhea americana
TTCCTTTCTGTCTGCATAACACTTGTATGGATTCTCTGAGTGATCCAGCTAGGCACAATAATGTCTTCTGAAAGCTGCTATGGTGCAGTCATCAAACTGCATGGAAATGCCTTCTTCTGTATCTTCTATTGTGTATCAAGATATGTATTGCTGTCTTTCTACTAGAAGAAGTAGTATAGTAGATAATAGGCTCTTAATCTTACAAAAAGACACTGGGTAGGAATTGCTGTAATCAAATCGATTTTTTTTCTTTTTATAACTTTTTTCCTCTTGCAGATCCGTGCTGGATCAAGAGTCTTGTACAGACCAATTTCGGCATCTGTGTTTTCTAGGCCAGAGGTCAGGACTGGAGAGGTACCTTATAAACAAAATTCTGTATCTTCTAAATTACCTGGTGAGCCTAAATGTCCTCAATCTAGACTTCACACATACTAATGCAAATATCTACACTGTTACACTTGATGTAGATGGAATCTCTTACAGTACTTGTTGCTTTCTTTCCCCTGAGAAGAATCTTTTAAGTTTAATGTTGACTGCTTTCAGGTGGAAATAGAATATTCTGAAGTTCTAACTCTTAGTTATAGACTCAACATTTAAAAGAGTAACCAGGCTTTGGATGTAAATCATCTTTTAAAATTGAAAAATAACATTATTTCAAAGTGGTCTTACAAAATAGTCTGTGCCTGAATATAATGCTTTTTCCATGTTTTGTTTTCTTAGGGCAGCTCAACGCTTTATGGGGCCCAAAACACTGTCTCCCGACTAGCACTTAGAGAATTCCAAACTAGTGCTATCAGCAGAGACATTGACACTGCTGCCAAATTTATTGGTGCTGGGGCTGCCACAGTAGGTGTGGCTGGTTCTGGTGCTGGTATTGGAACAGTCTTCGGTAGTCTAATCATTGGTTATGCCAGGTAATCTCTCTTATGAAAGTCTTGAATTGCATGCAGATTTTCYTGACACAGCATTTCCAGATAAGATAACTGTGTTGCAGTAAGGATAGTAGAGCTGCAGTAAATTTCCTTAATAAATAGTGATGCTAAACATGGCTGAATAAAATAATACGAAACTGCAGTATATTCAGCAGCATGGGACTCCTGCTGAATTCAAAACTCTGTATAGTCTGTTCTAGAGAACAGTCGTGAAAAAGATGAGATCATTAGACCTACTCAATGTTTTAGTCCCTGAAGTTAAATGTTTCCAGTATTTGGTTCCAGAACTTAATTCAAAATCTAGCCTGAATCCTTTTCCCCTTTGAGAAAGGAGAAGAACTATGAAGAGAAATTGTATAYGAACTGTTAATATGTAATAGGATTTTACGTGCTTTATACCTAGTAATCAGGATTGTTTTGAAGACGTGGTTGCTTAATTCTGCTTTCCAATGCCTTCAGTTTTGCATCTCTGAGTATGAAATTGCTCTGAATTATTCATTTTAGGAATCTGGAGTAAGGCTGGGGAAATATAGTAGGAGGATAAACTGAGAAACTTACAGTGTAGAGTGTACGTTGTTCCTGTAGTACTTACAGTTCACATAGCACCACTGAAGAGCAGRATTGATACAAGTATAAAAGACTTCCCTGGAGGTTTCATGTTTTTCATTACTGTTTGAACCAGATTTATTTGTCATAAATATTTAAGCTTTACTGAAGACAAGGAAGTTCACTTTGTACTTGAAGAAACAGAAGTATTTTTCATTACAAAACTAATTATCTTTTCTGAACTTGGCACTGTTTATAACATGTCAACATGTGCAGGAAATCACTTAATAGTTGCATTTTTTTACACATGTTGTTTTTCCCCTTCCCCCCGCCCCACTCCTTGCATGGATAACTAATTGCATATTTGTAACAAACTGCTGCRTATTTGTTTCTTTGCTGTAGATGGTTTCATTTCTTATATTTAACTATAAGCTACTTGAGATATTACAGATYTAGGAACTTCCTTGGAAGATAGTTCTCATGCCACAGGTGTGAAATAAACTTATAAAACATTGTGTTAACAGTTTCTGCATGAGAGTGAAGAAATTGTATCCAAAAGGACATACAAACATAGTCAGAACTACACTAATTTGGAGAAGCTTTGTACAAGTTCTTAAATACAATCTGCATAACCTGAATCCAGTCTTAATTGCTAAATGATTTGTCTTTGGTGAAATGTCTGCAAAAGATTACTTCTGCTTGGATTTATTGGATTTTTCTGTTATGGCACTTGTGGCATGAGATCTCGAATCTGTCAGATGCATCAACCTGTATATGAATATCTTAGTAAAGATAAAAAGGTTGTCTTATGCCTTCACTTTCTTCTAGAAATCCTTCTCTGAAGCAGCAGCTGTTCTCATATGCTATCCTGGGATTCGCCCTGTCTGAAGCTATGGGTCTCTTCTGTCTGATGGTTGCTTTCTTGATCCTATTTGCCATGTGAAAGGAGATCTGCCTTTAATATTGGCATTGGAATGTAATACCGCATATTTTACGGGACTCCCAAAATGTTGGTGTCATGGAAATTGATACCATTTCCAAAGTCATTTCATTAAAGATAACAACTTTAACTGTCAAACTGTTGCCTGCATTTATTCTTTCTCATTAAGATATCTGGAAGACAGCATCTTGTCATTCAATCAGCATGGATTTCTCCTGATCAGTGAATTACATATAACATAGGACCTTAAAATAATGACTTAAAATCAAACATGGAAGGCTATAGTGTTGGCCTTTTCTATCACCTATGCTGCAGACTTATTCAGAGCTGTTTCTATGCACAAATTGTTTCTTCTTGTACTAGCTTGTGCATAAAGTGTTGTGGCATCCCTTGATAGAAGGAGCTAAACAATTTACAAATGGTGATAGGGAAGTTTTTGCATCAGTTTTCAGATACACTATAAATTTTGATGACCCTAATKGAAATTTTCCAATTGATTCTGATTACTGTCCAGGTTGAACTATTTTTTTAAATAAATCTTTGCATAACTTGGTCCAATGTATTTAATTGTGGCACTTGAAAATTATGCTGTTACTTAGTGACTGCATTCTTGGCATCCTTTAATTAAAAAGAAGTACTTCTAGCTTCATGATTTTTAAGTCACTCTTGCATTATCTTTCTACTTTTTGTCTTAAACAGCAGTAGGATCAAAGTGTTTTTAATAACAAAATACTTGCAGTATCGAGCTTTGCTTCTCTAAATGCATTTCAAGACACTGTCTACGCTTCTAGCAACAAGCTTTGTGCTACTATATAYTAAGTGATGGAGGCTTTCTGATAACACATCAAGCTTTCTATTCAGGAGATCAAATAATAGATCTGCTCATTCAGCAAATACAGATAAACTGAACTTTGGAAGGAGAAAACTTTATTATGATCTTTGGCATCTTGCTGTTAGATGGGTACTGAATTAAATCTAGGATGCAATATACTATAAGCTATAAATAGCCTGTCCTCAGGGAAACGTAAGAAAGAGCCTAGTGACTCTCAGGTCAGTGCGAAATACAAATATAGTGGGGTTTTTTTTTTATTGGAATTCATGTACAAAATTGATGTTCATATAGTCTAACTTGGGAACATAGCTTATGAGGCTAATCTTCCCATATTGTCTTTGGAGAAAATAATGATCTTCTCAAAAGGATTAAAAACCTGTAAATATGGAGAACATCCACATATATAACGTGTGTGTGTGCACGCAAGTTCAGGAGTGTAAAAGATGCAGTATCTTTAAATATTCAGCTCTAGCATAGTATTATTAATATCTTAAATGCCTGGATCTGTGKTTTTTTTATTATTTATTTATTTTTTAAGAAACAGGAGGCAAGGCCTGTAGCTGTCTTCTATGTTTATTCTCAAGCAGTGTTTTTTTATGAACTTGCTATTAGCTTTTCTCATAAGCTATTCTCTTACAGAGCTGACATACCATGTATTTGCTGTGGATGAAAGCCGGATAAAGGTTACTTCTGGTCTAAAGGTTATGCTGCTGTCCTGGTGGACAATGCAGTGGCTGTGTCTATTTGCCTCAATTTCTGTGCTCCCCTTGAATCTTAAACTACATTCTACTCTTTCAGTACCACAGAAATCTAAGGGTTGGTACTGAGCTTGGACCATAGTTTATCTTTGGAGGCATCTGTGTTGGAAATACATATTTCTCCAAAGCTTTGACTACCCTAGGCTGAACTGAATTGCTTAACAGCACTAGTAGAGTGCTTAATGAGATTGTTTAATACAAGCTTTGTATTTTCATATTACTGGGATTTGGCCAGACCAGGATCTTCAGACTCATCTCAGTCAAACCTAGCTCCAGTTCTGTAAATTACATTTATCAATAAGTGTGCTTGGTGTATAAATGTGTTCTGGCTAAGCTATTGCTCCATAACATCAAGAAAAAAGCATTTTAAGTTACCACTATCAGCTTTGAGTGGCAATTTGTGAATTCACATCCCTTGTGGTTGACCCTATCAATATGTACCCTTTTCCTTACAATCAGCCTTGTCTGAAAAGCAACAAACATCTTGGATGGCCCAGGATATGGATGTGAAACCTGTCTGTCTTACTAGTAGCATCTTCCCAAGCTTGTTACATTTTAAAATCAYTCTTAGACTACTTAACGTGGTCCAAAAACAAGCAAAAGTGTTGCTGGCTTATGCCAGTCTTGAAGGAATTGAATCTCAGTGTTGCAGATAAAGACTAATTAAGGTCTTTCAAAACATGGCAACAAACCTTCAGACAGGATTATCCTCCTTATGGATGCTAAAGGACTTAGAGCCAATAAAGGATGGGTAGATTTTCACATCTGAATGATCCTGGGGCACACTGACTTCATCTATTTTCCCTGTTCTCAAAAAGCCCAGATCTTGGCTCTTCTGGTARCCTGAGCACTTAACAGCTTGATCAATTCCAGTGGTCTCCTAAGGACAAAAAGTTTTACTGAAATGCTCACTAAAAGGACAACTATAAATGTGTAAAAGATGGGATTTTTTGCAGCAATTGGGCAGTAGCGAGAACCAAAGGGTTTTYAGCCCTCTCCGTAAGAGGTTACATTATCAGAAAACCTTTTTCATGGGTTAAGAAACTCATGACACAGTGCTGTAGACTTCACTTTCTTGAAGCCTTTGTCATATTTTCTTCTGATATGGACTACATAGRCCTTAGAGATTGTCAGCTCAAGAAAATTCTTGTTACGGGTTCTCCAAATCCAAAGACTGTTCCTCGTTTGTTGTTGAAGCCAGTTAGAGCAGAGACCTTCRTTATCTCTGACTTGGACTGCTCTGCCAGCTGTTCAAATAGATCTGATTCATTCTGCCATACATTGAAAGTAATGTGTACAACAATGCTTCTGTAATGTATAATGAAGGAAATGTTTAAGTTACCASTTATGTTCTTATGTCATTGCTGCAGGAAGAAATGATTCATCCTTTCTATCCTGCTTCTTTCTTTGATTTTTCTTGCCTCTTTCTCTTTGCTTATGTTTTTTGGGGGGCCAATTTCAGACTGAGGAAAGGCAAAGAACTTGCAGTTCAATTCTCTGTTCAGATTCAGGACTGGTGCTACCATGTAAAGATCTGAAACACTGGACATTTGTCTACTATATAGTTCTTGGTTGCTCTGTGTGCAAAGCCTGTAACTGTAGAAAATACAAGATTTCYGTTCCTCTCTTCTCAGCACTCAGATGAAAGTCCTTCAAAACATACAATTAATAATAATCCTAACTTTAGTAAACTCTGTATTTGTAGTCAGGGTCCTTTATCTCTCTTCATCTCAAAGTACTTTACACAAGTCCTGCATAGTGCCTAGCAAAACAGTTTACAGGAGAAAATGGAATTGCTGTATATATTCTTCTGCAAGTTCAGACTGAAAAATTTGCTTATGACATTTGGAGTTAATACTTTTTTTTAGAATATTTATTTATTTTTATTTATAGTCTCTTAGACTGACCTGTATCCTGATCAGAGACTGAGGGTCAGAACAAGGAAGTTCCAAAGTGTAAATGAACACAGAATTAAAACTGCATCCTTTCTTCAGAGCAGTTACCAGCTAAGCTGTGTTGCCAGAAGTGATGTGGATATTTTTTGGTTAATCCAAAATGTGTCTTGTTTCTTATTTGTAAAATTAAGATAAAGATGCTTAGCTTTTTACAGTTCTGTAACATTTTTGATATGTGTTAAATGTCGAATGCTTAGCGGAGCTATGGCTTCAGGCACACACATGGCTGCCACCACGAGAAAGGCAACTGTAGTGGTTAGGAAGACTGGGAAACCAAAGCAAAGGAATATAACCAGTACAAAGTTTTAGGGGTTATTCCAAAACTCTGATATGCTTCAAGCATCGTCATTAAGCATCCTCAGATGCTCAAGATCCCTAGCAGGGGGAGTGGATTTACCACCAGTCTAGGTAGTGGATACTGCACTGGAGAGCACTTAACGTGACTCCTTGCTTGCCATGGAGTTGAGATAGTGGCAGTCAAGGAGGCTCCAGCAGGTTCGGCCTTCCCAGCTGTGAGGCCATTATTAGCATCGTGCTGGTYACACAGGATGCCGCCACCAGGCAGGCAGCGCGGCCCCCGGTCGCCCATCCACGCGCGAGACCGAGCAGGGCCTGCTTAGCTAGAGCAGCGTCACSGCTCCCCGCTCTGCCCCACCCAGTCATTTAGCACTTCCGGCCACACAGACACTCCGGCACTGCCAAGCGCCCCCGGCGGCGGCGGCCAATCAGCGGCGCGCCCCGCCTCGCCTCCCGCCCCTCTCTGCCACGTGACTCGCGTTCCCCCGCTGCCCAGGGAGATGTCAGTTGAGTTCTCGCGAGATGTGACGGAAGCCTGTGGGGGACCCGGCCTTTAATGTGCGGTTCGGCCCCCGTCCCCGGGGTGAGTTTGTAAACAGCGCGCGGCGGCGGCGGCGGCTCCCGCCCCGCCATCTCCGCGCCGCTCCCCGCGTGCTGCAGCGGGCGCGCGCGCGCGCACCGGGGCGGGGGAGCGGCCCGGCGTAGCGGTAGGCGGGGGTTACCCGGGAGGCAGTAACATGGCGCCGCCGCTCCGCCGC
>NW_028185261.1:6271903-6279471 GCF_003343005.1 Rhea americana
CGGGGCCGAGGGCCGGGGGTGCCTGCCCCCGCTTTGGCCGTGGGTGCCGTCTGTCTGGACCCGGTGCCCCACTGGCTTTGCCTGCTGGCGTACGTGGGGCTCTAGAGCTCTCTCGGCAAAGGTCGGCAAAGCTTTCATATGAAAAACGGTGTTACAGGTACTGCAGGAATGATGGTTGCACATGATCACATTGGCAGAAATATTCTGTGCTCCAGTGCAGCTATATTTGGAGTTGAAGGATATGTGTGTTCTCATRCTGCTACTGCTGTTTTATTCATATTACAACCTTTTTCCATCCCCATTTGTGAAATGGGATCCATGAGGATGTTACCATGTCCCATCCATGTGGCATGAATTATACTTTTACTTTTTGTTATATTACCGTCTCTCAGAAATGGTATTAATCTTCAAATAAAGATATTATCACCTATTGCTTTGCTCTAGAATGGGAAATTCCAATAAAGCTAAAAATTCTGGTCATCCACTACTTTCTAACAGGTGAAGTCAAAGTGTTTGTGTTTTCTTTTCCACCTTTTAAAATGTTATTTTTTTTTTCTGTCATACTCTATTCATGAGGTCTTGAATATGTTGTCCTAAGCTGTTGCCAAGTATAAAGCTAGATAAAGAAAAACAAGAGCAAATAAAGACTGAAGTCCTAATACTGCCTAAGTTGACATCTAAGATAGATGTAGTATCAGTTGATAACAGGAAGAAAACTTTTTCATGTGGTCTTGGTTTTCCTGCAACCTTCCACTGAAACACTTAATTTTTATTGAGAGGAGCGCCACTGCGCACATACTTTCAGGTGACAACACATAGTCAAGTGAGGCATTCATTTGAGTTCATCTAGTGTTTATAGTTCTGTGTTCTAGAACTAAAGTCTGAAGATCCTCTTACAAAAAAAACAAAAAACAAAAAAAAAAAAAAAAAACAGACCAATAAGTTTATCAGGGACTGCTTGCTGTGGCTGCTTATATTGCATATATAATGCATTAAAAGATATGTGAAACTTAAAAAAAATATGTATGGGGTGAGGTAGCTTTTTTTTTAAAAAAAAAAATCTGCAATGAGTATATGTGTAGTGATATTACATCCTAATATTTGATCAACTAGTTGAGCCTTTGGTCTTCTTCACAGTGTAACTAATATTTCTATCCTAATGTAAATTCTAGAAAACTTCTTTGGTATGCCTCTTTCCAGAATCTTCTTGACTATGCAGTATCTAATATAAGGTGCTCTGGTATCATATCTGGCATAATTTCATAAATCATTCTGTTTTTTTTTAATGCTGCTTCTGTGCTTTTGTGACAAATTAAGTGTTGTGCAACCCCAACCCAAATAATTTGTATTGTTTTGATTCTTATTTAGTTAAGCTTTATGTCTCTTACATAAAGTTCGTCTTCTCTCATCAGCTATTCTATTTTTTTTCCACTGTGAATTAGCTTAAGCTTACAAATTTAAAGCTTATAAAAAGCTTTACTGACTTTTAAAGCTTTATCTGTTAGTCTAGAAATAAAACTACAGAAAAATAACAATCTCAACATGTTTRTGGTCTGTTAGAATGATGTTGATTTTCTATATAAAAATAATTGAATGAGTAAATGTGTTTCAATAATGTAACTTTTCTTCTTCTAACAGTGAATAGAGTTCAATTTATTGTCCCCATAAGTAACAAAACTGCATGTTTGTTTTAAATTGTTAATGTGCATTCTAAGGAGACATTGAATGTAAGTAGAAGATAGAAATATAAGACACTATCAAACAGTTATGCAGTAGCTCGTATTTTTCAAGTGTATGCTGTACTGGTTCTGACAGTATTCTGTGTTTGTTTTAGTTTTAGTTTAGAAATTCAGACAGCTATTGGCTGTGCCAGAGAACTCCTCTGCTAGCTTCTGCTCTGTCTATTGTAAATGGGAGTCCTGTAGTGGACATGATACATTTTACAAAATCACTAAATAATTGGGGGTTGGAAGGGGCCTCAGTGGATTATCTGGTCCATCCCTCTGCACAAGCAGGATCACCTAGAGCAGGTTGCCCACGATCATGGCAGATTGAATTTCAAATACCTCCAAGGATGGAGAGGCCACAACCTGTTCCAACAACCACTCTCACAGTGTAGAAGTGATTTAAGATATTTACAGAGTTTTAATTAAAATTCTTAATTATTCAAATTTGCACTTCATAGATGCAATCTGGAAAAGGAAGCATTAAGTAGCTTTCTATTAGCCTCCCCCCCCCCCCCCCCTTTTAACTGGAAATTACGTAGTAAAAGGAGACTGGGTTTCTGATGTCTCTTAGATTAGTTGAAAATAATAGAACCTTGAAACCTAGAAAAATGAATCGGGGAAGGTAAATCATAACCTCTCCTTAAGCAAATTCTTAAAGTATCGGGGAATACTAACCCTGTATATTTCTTCTCAGAAGTTCATGTGTCTTTCATTTAACTGTGAGAGTTGTATTTACATAGCATGAATTTTCACTAAGACAAAGAAAGATCAAGGTGCCTCTGAAAAATATTTAAGCCCAGGGATTGAATTAGGAGCTACCATACTCACTTAACAGGAAGTGTTAGGCCTAAATGTTTTCTGTTTGTGTGTCCCTGTTTACCAGAATTGTACCCTCATATGCCKGAAAGCCTGTTCCTTCAGCTGAATTGAAATAACTTAATTGCTTTGTTTCTGTACAGCAGAGTCTCTGGGCAACTGGCTTTCTTGTTCTTATTTGAAATTGTTAGGTCAATCATCATCACTTCTCACCTTCCCCTCGCACCCCTTGTTCAGGCGCTCTCTCCCCATTATAGAATGCCAGTTATGTGTTTTGCTTGGTTTGTCATAGACATCTGTTGCAAACAGTTAACTAATAACATCAGCAAAAAGTGTTACACATTTGACTTTTCTTAAGAAGAAAATTGAGCATAGTGCTGCAGGAATTACTTTCTTCCTGATTCTTCCCCAGAACTTTCTGGAACAGATTGTGTGTTTTCTAGGAAATAGAACAGCCACTTTAGTAAGCAGCGAAGTAGCAGCAGTGAAAAAAAAAAAAAGCTCTGTTTCCTCTTTCATGTTCTTTTAAATTTACATCCTTTAAATACTCTGGATTATGGCTAATAGTTATGTTACAGATTCTTCTGAATAACATCCTGGTGATCCCACTTGCTTTATAAGGAGGAATGTTCTTGATTTTAAAATTTTTCTCCCTCAATTTCTTCATCATTCAGTTTTCTTTTTGATGAATGCTGAATTCTATGGTGAGGTTACACAAAGTCAGTCAGAACACTTTGTAAAGTGGACTTCAACAGTGAAGTAATAATTAGACTGACTTTCCTTCACCTTTCTTCTTTTGAATTATAGGAAAGCGAAAAGAGCTGTTCCAGTCCCTCCAGGTAAGTGGTGCAATTTTTCTTTTCCCTTTTTAATACAAGTGTTTTGATTCTGCTTTGTTTTTTTTTTTTAAACTTCTTAGTAAGTTTTATATTCCATATGCTAACTTACAATCTTTACTGAAAGCGTAAGTTACAAGTCAGCCTCTACAAAACTTGGGGAAATAAAAGATAAGGTCAAATGGGGGAGGTGGTTAAAATTTATGCTGTACAATATATTATACAAGTATTGAAGGAGAAAGCCAGCTGTTCTAATTTTAGAAGTTTAAATTTGGAAAACAAAATAGCTACATTTTTGTTAGCATCTCTGTTAACGTTCGTGTGTGGAGTCCAGCAAATCACTACATTCATCTCACCACAGGTAACCACTAAAAGAATATTTTTTGCTGTGGCAAATGTAGTGAGTATACTTGACTACTTTGAACATGAATATTCAAAATGAAATAGTTATTCGCCTCTAGTAGACTCTTAGAATTGATACACTTTTGTCAGTTTTGACCTTGCCTTTCTATACCTCAGTTTTATATTATAAAATGAAGTTTATTTTTAAAACTTTTACAAACTTTATCTTTTTTTAAGGATACTTCTTAAAGCCATGATACACCATGATAAGGTCTACAGAAAAGCCTGTTAAGGGTTAATAATTGCATATGTAGAAAGAGTTTTGTTCCTTTTGTTCCTTGCAGTGGTAAGGGACAAGATCTCTGTCAAATGTGGAAAGAAATGTTGAATAGACAGTATTAGTCTTGATGAAATGCACATCTGTTAAAAAAAAAAAATCGATGATGCTGTAATTTAAGCATTTTGTGATATACAGACCCAGAGGAAACTTTGCGCCAATGGATTACTTTAATTTTGGTTTGTCTCAATAGTCTAGCAGTTTTTTGTCTTAACTTTCTCAGCTTTTCAAACCAGAAGGTACAGGTGTTTCTGGAGATGGAGCCACACTGAACCACATGTGAGTGGTCGGTATATTTGAAAACTTTTATGTTTACATGACAGAAGTTTAAGCAGTAGGAGCTAAATCAGCTGTTGCTGTAATTGGCAAGTTGTCCTCTACAGATTGTCCAGTTTAGAGGGATGACACATGGGAATGTGAATCTTTTTGCTGGCCATGAGAGAAATGCTGAAGTCGAAGTGTCCTATATTTGCTTCAAGTTCTGCTTAAGTGTTATGATTGTCTGTTTTTTTTTTTTTTTTTCAACATAACTCTTGTTTCTGCATTCAATTTAGGTTGCTTTTGTGCATCTTGTTTATTTGACAGCACTGAAATTATAGACGGGGCAGTCTCTGTATTGCTGCAGTGCCTAGAAAAGGTAATTATAGGGGAAGACTGCCCAACACTTGAACGAGTTAGTACGTAGAGGTCTTGCGGCATACAGCATGTTTAATGCAGGTAAAGTGTTCAGAGTCCTTAGCTGCAGCTCTAACAGACCTTACTAGGGGTGTGCAAAGAATAATTTTTCTCAGAAACTTGCATAGTCTTTTTTAAGGGACTATTAATACGCACCTATACGCTTTAAACGAGTATTTAAATGTATTTAAACAAGTATTTAAAAACTTTTGAGATGAAGTGTCCGCTGTGTTTTTGTTGCCCCTGACGTGTAGGGAATTAAGAGAAAAGAAAAGAAGCTTTAGCGGAAGAAGTGTACAAGGCGTTGGTTAAGTCAGTGCATGATTCTCTTTTACATGTTATCTTCAGGAACATATTTTAGAAGCAAGCTTCAAAATATGCAGTAATAGTTTTCAGAGTATGTACTTAAAATGTTTAAAATGTCCAAAAAAAAATTGTTGAAAGCTATTTGTAGCACATTCAGATACATTGTTTTATAAAACAATGCTTATTTTGCAACCCTTATTTTTATTGCTCTTCATATAAATTTTAAACATACATATTTATATATTTTACTGTACAATGTTCCCCCAATGTGATAAAAAATAGGCTTATGACTTTTTAAATAAGAATGTGCCTGAAAATATCCTACCATGGTGTTGAAAGCATGGAGTGAATGAGCACCGAAAATGTGGGACTGCATTCTGATAAAAGTAYCAAAACTGATAATACTGCCAATGTAATTAGATGCATTTCCTCTGTTCAGCTCTGATCCTGTTTCTCCATGTAATTCAGAAGACTACAATAGAATGTAATCTATGGTAGTTTTTTCTCTTGAAAACAATTTAGGTGAGGAAGACTTGTAAAAAAAACGTACTTTGTTGGACTGTAGTAGGAAACATTTGTTTGAAATCTTCAGGTTATCTGAAGAGATAATGTCAGGCTGAAGTTTCGTGTTCAGATTGAATTACTTCAGCCTGTTTTTTTTTTTTCTATGTTAGTTTGTACCTGGGTTGCCATCCAAGATAGTTATAATTCTAGCTAATGGTAGCTGTTGGCTTAGACGTTCACATACTTAATTTCTCATTTGGTTGGGTGGGTAACATTTTGGTCAAGAAGGCATTTAAGTTACTACTTTTTTGGGGGGGAAGAATATTTTTGAATTTCTCTTTAATTGTGATTTTCTGTCTTACAAAACAGATAGTTTCCAATAGCCTTTTGAAATTAGAATGATGTAATCAGAAACTTCTCYCTTGAAAACGTGTCCTCTGTATATTAGTCTTGCTTGTTATTTGTCTTAGGAAATAAACAATCCAGAAGGAAAAGAGGAGGCAAAAACAACAGATTTTTTTTTAATCTGGCAGCTACAGTTTTATTTGTTAGGCTGTAAAGTTAATAACTTAAGTCATTTACCACTGTCAGAACATTACCTTTGTTTGAGTACTTTTTTGCTGTTGTTCACCTCTGTTTCTAGCTACGACAGTGTCTTTATGATATAGAATAATTTAGGACTCTGTAAATCACTTACCCAAGCCCCTGTTCAAAGCAGAGCAAACATCAGAATTAGGCTGGGTTACTCAGTGTCTTGTCCACTTAAGTTTTACAAGTTCTACTCAAGTCTGCAAGGATGGAGATGCCACAGCCTCTCTGGGCAACTGGTTCTAGTGCTTAACCACACTCACTTATATATATTTTTTCCTTATATTTGCTTGCAATTTCTATGCTGTGGTTTGTGAACACCACCTCTCCTCCTGTTGTTGCATGCCTCTCTGAGTCTGGATCTGTTTTCTCTATCATGGTGCATTAGGTAGTGTAAGACAGCAAATGGATTCCTCCTTCGCATTCCTCCTGAACGAATCGTGCTCCCTTACATTCCTCTTGTACCTCATGTAGTCCAGCACCCTAACTGTCTTGATGGACTCTCCCCAGTTTGTCAATGTCTGTCTTGTCTTAAGGGATTCAAAACTGGACACAGTACTTCAGCTGTAGCCTTGTAAGTGCCAAATATGGGAGGGTAATCACTTCCCTTGATCTGCTTGCTACGCTCTTGCTAATTCAGCCCAATACACAGATAGCTTTCACTGCTGCAAGGTTCAATTTGTTGTCTACCAAGACCTACAGGTTCTCCAGAGCTGTTTCATAGTCAGTTTGTCTTCAGCCTGCACTGTTGCGCGAGATTAATTCAGTTTCAGGCGCATGCTTTGTGTTGCCTTTGTGGTAGGTAAATGCAATCCTTACAGATTTGACTGGACTAACAGACTTGAGGCCTTTGTTTTCCCATCCTCTTGGATTCAGTTTCTGTTTAGGTTTCTAATGTCCAAAATCTTAATGGAATGCGTAAGTGAATTTTCTATTCTCTTTTAAAGTGCGAAAATTACAGTGCTTGAAGATGATTACAAAACATTTTTTTTCCTCAGATGTTAGCTGGAATCTCTTTACAAGGCATTATTTCGCAAAATTACTTCAGACTGTGGCCTGCAGTCAAGTATTATTGCAAAGTCCAGGAAATAAATTTGTCTCTGATCTTTTCCAGTAAGTTATTCTGGAAGATAACATTTTTTTCATTTTTTTACAAGGATTGATGTTATTAAAATCCACAAGCTTCACAAACCTTCACAACCAAAACACTGAAACTAGATACCTACTTCATATGCAAGTACATGTTTTGGTAATGCTACTTTAAAAGAGAAATTGGGTGAGCAGGAAAAATTGGTCTTTACAGACTAGCCTAAGAAAAATACTACCAAGTGAGTACCCAAGGTGGGATGAGGTGGGTTTTTTTTTGGCTGATACTATGCACTTGTCAGAGATTGACAAGGAGCAATAATAGTACAGTGAAAAAAGTGTCCCATATGC
>NW_028185261.1:6279505-6281095 GCF_003343005.1 Rhea americana
AAAAAAAAAAAAAAAAAAAAAATCATACTCTTGGAAACAAGAGAGGCTTTTGGTAAGATCAGCCATTTCTGATGTAGTTATAACTCTTATATCCACAATATACATACATGCATTTATATTATATCCATATCCCCATTATATCCTCATTATCGAGGTTTAACAAAGCTAATCTAATATATTATTCTGAAAAATATTCCATTAACTGCTAGTTTCAAAACAGCATTAATAAAATTCTGGATGATGCATAACTTAGCAAAGATAATATGCCCCGGGGTATATTCTAAGTGGCTGTTGAAATTTTAAACAATAGAAGGATGTAATCCTAAAGCTTCATTGATGATACTCTAAAGTTTTAGTCACTAAGTATTCAGACTTGCCCATGACTTCATAAATGTTCTTTTAATCAAAATTCATAGTTCTAACAGTTCAAGAAATACTGAATTCCTTCACAAACTTGAGGTAGGTTGTAAACTCCTTGAAAAGAACAGCAGAACAATCTCCATTCCTGATTTGCCTTGGCATTCATTCTTTGAGACATCAGTGTTTCTCTGAGTTGTTGGTGCCAAAGATTCTTAAGTTTCTAGCAGCCATTCATCCCTTCTTGGCTGGTGATCGCAGTCTTAATATCCTTATTCTGTTGAATGTGTATATTTAGAAGTGACACTTTGGAATCTCCTCCACTCCATGTTTTTGCTGCTTTGCTATTCAGTGCCCATGGCCAAGGACATTGGACTCTCCTTTCTCCTTGAAGAAATATCTAAGAATTCTATACAGTAGAAGTTGCAGTACAGGTCTAGACAAAAGGATCAAATAGTGTGTCCCCTACACATACAAAGCTGAGGTACTATGTTTGGTGTTCTTCCTTCTCCTAGAGAACTGCCAGAGCAGACTGATTGTACTAGAGGGTTCATTTTGGTTTTCTGGAACCAGAAGGGAAGTCTTGTGCTACAGTAAGGTCCAGAAACCAGGTAAGTAGAAAAAGAGAAGTGGAACCCAGCATTAATTTGATTTACTAGCCATCCAGCAGATTGAGAAGGGACGAGAGGGTTCATAATGATGAGGGGGAAAGTTCCAACTCCTACACACAGTTTCCTAAAGCTGTGTTGACCATTTATTCAAAAAGTTAATACAGTATCAAGGTAAGGTGTAGAATTACAATGTTTTTTTGGTATGGTATCATGACAGATTCAAGTAGATCACCTAATTGGCATACCAACATGTGGTACGAATATGTTGTGTTCTTGAGTGACTGAGGGAGGAATTTAATTTTCTTTCTTTTTTTCTTTTTTTTTCTTGCCCTGCTATGGGGACAAACAGCATATTTCTTTTCTTTTTTTCCACTTTTTTTAGCTTCTTTGCACATTTTAATTCTAAAATTCTGACCTAATTGATAYACCTGAAGCTTAAAGGAAAGGCCCTCTTTGCTTGTAAAACTTAATTTTCCTTATACCACAGTTTGTTGCAGGCATCCACCTTTGAGAAATTTAGTTAGAAAAGATGTTAGTCCTTAAGTATTTTTACTCTTTTCAGTATTTTCTTTTAAATTTTATTAGGACTTTCTTTGTCCTAATTGAGCTGTTAGATTAATTT
>NW_028185261.1:6282445-6329997 GCF_003343005.1 Rhea americana
TAAACACTCTAATTTGTATTAGGTAACCTGCATTTTTCGGAATATTCAAATTTTAGTCGTTGTGAAGCTTACGGTCATTCCGTCCTTAAAAGTTTAAGAAAGTATCTCAATTTTTTCTTACTTTTCAATAACTTAAAATTTTGGTTAATTTTTACATCCCTTGTGACTGCAAGTATTTAATGGCATAGAACTTTAAATATTTATACAGATAGATATATAGAAAGATATATAGATATATATAAAAGGAAGATGCTAACAATATGCATGCCATGAAACATAGTTCAGTTCCTATCGTAATTTTAATGTGTTATATTAAATAGAATGCTGAATGTGAGCTGAAGAGAAGAATTGTTATTAATGAGCGTCTTAACAGATGGTTGCTTAAAAGGAAGCTGTCTTAACACTTTAATTTTGTAACCAGAAAACGAATGAATCGACATTATCTGCTGTATGAGATTGACATCCCTGCTGCCTTTATATAGAACTAATTTCTTGAGCAAGCTGCATTTTTTTCATTATGTTAATGTACTTGGATTTATTTGGATTTTGAGTTCAAAATATTTTCATTTTTATTCTGAAGACTTTAGATTTTACTATGGTTGASAGTATTGTTTCATTAATGGATCCTTTTGTATTTAAAGTGGGAAAGGACTAAGATTTCTTATTATGTCTAATATGTTCAGAGACTTCAAAAGTAACAGAAGAGGCCTAAATGTGTTTGTCCCAATGCTATTTGAATCTGCTTTTTATATAAACTCTGTCAGAAATGTTTTGGCAACTAAACCTCCTAAAAGACACATCATGGAGCTGCAATTATTGTTGATACCGGTGAAGGAGAAGAAAGAAATTCATGTTTCTGAGTATGGGCAAGGCTCCTAGATGCCAGCTAATAGTGTAGAATAGAGAGGGAGTCAGGATCTGGAGACACCATTCCCTCCAAAGAAGCCTGTCTGCCACGGAGTGGGGACAGGAAGATGTACTGAAAGTGTCTTAGAGTGAAAGAACACAAAGTTTCTGGCTTATGTTGTATCTAGAGATACGACAGAGAGGACCTCTAGATAGCAGGACATTCAGAACCATGACAAGCAGACTTCCTTTTTTTCTTTTTTCTTTTCCTTTTTTTTTTTTTTTTTTTTTGTCCTCTCAATAAATTTTGCACTTGACTTTTTAAATCCCTCCTCAGCTCCATATCTTGTATGTCCTTTTTCACTGAAGTACTTTGTAAAACTATACTCTAAGGTCAAGAAAGCTTTTTGTATTGATTTCTATGACACTTGATGGGTATCTGTTACAGGATRTATGTGGAGTGACTTAATTTATTGGGGGATAGTCAGAAACATAACTTGGATTTCAAATATTCCCAGAATATTTTGTAAAAATGGGATTTCTTTGTTTCTTTTTAGGAAACCTGCATGTTGCAAAACTTTTTCTTAGTTTATCTCAGTTAACTAACTTTGCTGTGCATTTGGAATAGTAGTAAACCTCAAGGTRTATTTTAAGTATTTTACAGCATTTGGTTTGTATGCTTAATTTTTATAATCTGTGCCCCAAATTTTGGAGAAAGTATGCACAAAGGTGCTGTTTTGCAAATTTGACAGCTTTTTAAGTTGTTTAGTTCATTCACAGCTGTAAATATGTGAAGTTGTGTCAGTGTTTCCCATTCTGTTTTTTTATATTAGACAGTGAACAGTCAAAGGAGCGATGTTTTACTTTGTTTTTAGACTATTAAATACAACAAAGCTTATTTTTATGATTACTGATCGATTTTCATTGTTATGATAATACAAACAACACAGAAATCGAGTAGTTATAGTGAATTACTAAACATTGTCAGGCTCATTACTACAGCAAATAGCTGTTTGCTAATGATTAGTGAAGTCTGCAGCACTCTGAAATTTTATTTTGGTCTTTTGATAAYTACAGGTACTTATATTATCATTTCCCTAATATTGTTACTATTTAGTTGCTATGAACATTATTTATTTGAGCTTTATTATATTTTTTGCTTGGTATTGTTGACCAAGAAACAGGAGAGCTGTCTGTTAGTGTAGTTTGATAATTCTACATGTTGTAAAATGACTTTCTGTAGAATTGTATTCACTTTGTTCACATTCAAAATTACAACTTGTTTTAAAAACTTTCTGCCACAGCGTTTTACCAACGAGGATCACTTGGCTGTCCATAAACATAAACATGAGATGACACTGAAATTTGGTCCAGCTCGTAATGACAGTGTCATTGTAGCTGGTTAGTATATACTTTTATTAATAGTTTATTCAATTTTCTGCTGCAATGTGCATACATTTTGTGTATTTTCTTTACATAATGCATAGACTTCTGTCAACAGAGTATGAAAGGTTTTCTTTACTGTGTTTGACCACAACATGTGCTTAGTCAGTGTTTCCCTACATTAGTAACTTCTATTGGGATCTGAAGCCAATATTTTATACCTAAGTAACTTTTATTTGGGCTTGATATATAATGTTTTTTAAATCATCAATGCTTTAATAATTGATTACATTATGTAATAGTCTTTCACAAGAGAACACCCATTGCTAAAGACCATGCCTAATGTGATCTGTAACCAGACTAAAACATGTTTACAGCTTAATTATTCTTTTTTTTAATTCCTAGTACATGTAATGACATCAGAAGAATCAATCAGTAATAATTCTTAACTCTTTACATGGGRTAGTAGATTGACCTTTTATTTATTTTTTTTTTTTACTGTATTTCCACATCTGAATTCACAGTATTTTCTTGGTCAGTTATGGTGTTAACTCTTTTGTTTGTCTGGGATGAGAAGTAACCACTAATGGATAATTGCATTCTAACCGTGAAATTGTAGTTGGACTGTTTTTCAGTGGTGGAACAACCTAAACGGATCTCTCAAAGACTTTCAAAACTTCCTTTTCTCCAAGCAACTGATTTATAATGAAGAGTAGACAAATAAAACTTTGCTACTCTTAAGCTGACTATTGCGTGTTTTTAAAATACTAAATGTGATCCTCAGCAATTAAACCATAAATAGGTCACCTGTCAAAAAATCAGGTGTGTAAGAATAAAATCATGCCAGCATTCTCAGTGCATACACTGAAATGCAGTTACAAAATCAGTCAAAACCTCTCAGTTAAATTAGTAAGCTTGCATATAACACCAGTTATAAGATTTAAAATGCATTTGCTTTGTAGCACAACTGGATAGGACATGATTTCTAGTGAAACAAGGAGAATATGCATACAATCAAGAATTTTATAGAAAGACTCTTTTGAAACTGATTCTTACAATAGTCAGCGAGATACCAAAAGTTTCCAGCTTGCTTATATAAACATCTTAGGAGTCAACAGAGTTTTGTGTACTGTCTCACACTTTACTTTTAGAACTTCAGCACGCTTGAGAATAATTGTTACTGTTTTCATTATATGAGAGGGGAAAAAGCAAACTGTCAATGAGATGTAAAAGCAGTTTTCTCTCATGTTTGAATGAAGCTTAAAAAGTTTGAAAACRGAGCCTGTTTGTTCGCTGGAGTAGTATGCTGTCGTAGGCTAGGCACCTCCAGTCTCTGGATGCAGACAGAAGGAAAACTTTGAGGTCTTCCCAGTGCTGTGAGGGGCTTAGTGGTGCRTGAATTTCAATTACTCGTTTCCAGCAGGTGGAGTAACCCTTCGGGTTGACCTGCATGCAAGACAGAAAGGAGTATGCGTTTAGGACATAGACTTTTCAACCATATTATTTCTCTCTTTCTGTCTTATATCTGTTATTTGAAACAAGGATGTTTTCTACATAACCAAGATCAGAAATGAATGTCAACTTACAAAAACTAAACATATTCATGTGAATACCATATTATYTTTTTTTATATATATAAAAATAATAATAATAATAAAAAAAAGATAATCCTTCACATCTCCATCACAGCTTGCTTCCTGTCAATATCTATATCATGTTGACTGGATAAGAGTGAAGAGATAATTCTATCTAGAAAAGAGCAAATTTAGTGACAGGCTGATAGTAAAATTGTAGTGCAATACTATCACAATCATAGGATTTGGAGTTTATGACTCATGCCAGGGCATACTGAACTTTTCTGTGTCAAAGCACAAATCAGCATTCTTTCCACTGTAAAGTTCATTCATATTTTGAGTATGTTATTCTGAATATTATACATCATGAGAAAATCAACACAAAGCTGATAAGTATTGATTTTAAAGATTTCTTCCTTTAACTTCAAAATATGTATTTAATAAACAATTTGTAAGAAAACTGAATGTAGAAGCACCCCAAACAGCCACATATACTTAGGCTTTTCCATGCACTTTAGTTTTTTTGGAGAAAGTGAAGTAATTGAAGTCAATTGCAAGACAGCTTAAAATATTAATATTCACATTCATTTATTATAAATTTGTTTTAAATAAATAATGAACCTATTTATAAATCAACTTTGTGTAAACCAAATACAAGCTTCTTGAATTTATAGAGTTCTTTGGTATTTTAATCGTATTTTTAAAATAAAGGATAAACCTCACTTTAATCAGTTTTTTTTGACTATTTCTTAAAGAAAACCTGGGGCTTTTGTTTTAGTGAGTCGCTGATATTTAATCAAACAATTAATTAGCTTGATATGTTAATGCTATTTTCTTACCTTTTTTCTGAAAAAAATTGTAAGTTCATAAATTTTTTTAAAAACAAAATTATGTTTTTTTACCCTTCAGATCAGACACCAACACCAACTCGATTCTTGAAGAACTGTGAAGAAGTGGGGTTATTCAATGAACTAGCAAGTCCTTTTGAAAATGAATTTAAAAAAGCATCTGAAGATGACATTAAGAAAGTATGTTGACAGTATGGAAAATTTCCTTCTAACACTTTTTCTTCTCAGATCTTCCACTTTTTTGTATCAGAAAATTGTTTAAAAATCAGATTTTGATATCTGTATTGCTTTCTAAGCTATACCAATAATCATTGTCCAACTGCTTATATATATTGTACAGAGCGAAAACAAATTTAAGATCTTCTCTTCTGAAGATTGGTTTACCTGATTAATTTTACACAGTGAGCATTGTCTGATTGACTTAATTTTTTTTTAAGCTTCTGGTCTGTATCTGTTGAAGTTACTCATTAGTTTTAGTTTACTCATTATTAGTTTTGACAGAAATTTCATTAGGTCATGAATAAGCAAATTATCTGCAAAGTAATGAGTTCTTATAGAAAGAAATGCTTCTGCAAGAAAGCCATGTGAAAAGAGTAGTATATGAACACTGATTATTTTGAATAAATGTAATTTTAAGTATAGAGGTTATTTTTAGAATAAGCGGTAATGATGGTGAGACTTAAATCCCAACAAAATTTAGCAAAAGCTCCGACTTAAAGAAGTATCGATAACTTTATGATAATTATATTCAATTTCTCAGATAAGCAATGTTGAAATCACTTTTACCTAGAAATATATATTGATCACAACCCAATATCTACTTTATTTTTTTTTAACTACACAGATTGAAATTTAAGGAAAACTTGGAACAAATCTGTTTAACAATTCATATTTTCATGAGGAACTTCCCATTTGTTTAGATGTGGTTTCTTCTCTTTATTTTAGTACTTCCAGTTGCTACTGGTACATGCAAACAGTTCCATAAATAAAAAATTTTACGTAATGTACCCTTTGAGTAACTTTTGTCTTTGATTATCTGGTTAGCTGTCATAGATAATGATCAAAATTTTACTTGTATGTAAAGATTTTTTAGAATTGACATCCAGTTTTCTCCACATCAGTAAAGATTTCAGTAGACATAAATATGATGGATTATTATCCATTTCTGACAAAAGCTTGCACTTACTTTGTTCCCACAATTACTTCAGATAATGATTTTTATTAGTGCATATGCACTGTTTTTAAAATGATACATGTGATAATATTGATCCTGGATTTACTAATACCTAATTTTCTGGAGTAATTCACTGCTACCTTTGGAGGAGGTTACAGGTATCACAAAATATTTAACTTTTTTACAGTTTCTTTAATTGATATTCATTTTCCAAGCTGATCTCTGTGTTATGAGAAGAAACAGTCCTGCCGTATCTCTGGTTGTGTAGCATAGGTAAGCAATCATGGCAAGGGGTGGAAAAAATTACTGTAATAGCACACTTCCTAGTTTTTGATATTTTAGTCTTTTCTGTAGTGTGTCTCTGAAAAGAGATTCGAGTTTAACAATCTTCACTCTCCTTTAATAACGTGTTCAGTAGGAAAATTAGGAATTGAATTTTAAAAAGCGTATTGAAGAGTATAATGGAGGATAAGCTTTGAGGGACCTTTCTTCTAATGGTATTTGGCATAGCAGGCTAGGCAGCAGTATATGAGGCTTTCAGATCAATACCATTGGTTTAAATATATTTCTAACTTTATTTCTTTACAGCATTTTAGATGTCTTGTTTTTAAGCCTATGTATCAATATAAAATTTGCTTAAATATTTTGTTTTCTCAACAATTTCTTTGGCATTTTCAATAATCATTTGCTGTACTGAGTTTGAAATACTTTGTCCATAATAGCCTTCTTAATATGGAAATGAAGTTAGTATTTTGTGCTTTGTGAGATGTGATACAGTAATTTGTAGGAGGATAGTATCTTATTTTAAGTCTGACTTTTACATTTGAGTTTTAGTGCAATAGATGTTGGAGTGTGGCAACTGGATACTTAGTAGCACTTAGACATATATTCTRTATCCTTATTCTGGAGGGCAGTATGTATGAGGGGAAAATGTGTTAACTGTTCTACAGCATTTGCAGAATGATAACTTTGGGGGAAAGGTAGTAAGCTTGTGGAAACCTGAATGCCCTCCATAACAGGGTATGTGTTATGCTTAAGCTGTCAACCACATTTCTTCCTCAGCAATAGTCTTCATGTGACTCTCAGGAAAGGAGTRTTTTTAATGCTCAGAAAAAAAATATTTAGTCTGATACATTAAAGTTGCACGACAATGTATTGGTGAAGATTGGCATTCATGCAGCTACTGAAAAAATATACTTGATTACTAATGTGTTTGCTTCAAGATCTGCCAAACATCAGCACATCAGTGTTGTTATAAGGCTGATATTCCTCTTAGTTGTTTACAGTATTCTTAAGTTTTTTTTTTTAAGTGATTGAGTAGTTTTATTTTACACTGTTGCTTTTAGATGCCTCTAGATCTGTCTCCTCTTGCAACACCAATTATAAGAAATAAAATTGAAGAACCTTCTGTTGTGGAGACAACTCATCAAGATAGTCCTTTACCTCATCCAGAGTCTACTACCAATGATGAAAAGGTCAGAACTTTTTTTTTTCCTTCTTGGAATTCATTTTTCAAATCTTCTGATGATCTGTAAGTTTGTGTGTTGAGGTAGCTGCACTACTCAGCTGGTTGAAAGGAAAGGACTTGTAGTTAATTTCTTCAATTCTTTGTTTAACTTCGCTCACCACGAATATTTCTTTGAATCCCACAGGTTATTCTGTAAAGCTAGAACAGAAATCAGCTTTAATATTCCTTTTCTGTTGTGTTTTTTTTTTAATTAAATAAAAAGAGCTAGAAGGACTTTGTTCTGTTTTGTGCATCATGAAATAACACTCATGAAAAAGCACAAAAAAGTGCAGATTATTAAAAAAAAAAACAGCTTATGAAGTCTGAGTTTGACTCTTCATGTCTACATTTTGTGTTTATTGTACTTGACCCTACGTTGTTTTGTAGAACAACTGGTCTTGTGAAACGTACAGGAATGAATGGGCTGTCTTTAAAAGTTAAGTTTCAAATAATTTTGTTCCAAAAAGAATAGTCTTTATAGACTAGAGCAATGTATTTAGAAGTCATGATTCTGGACATTTGCTTTTTTTGTGTTTACTTGAGTATCATTGAAGAGTGGGTTCCTGAAGTGTTGTCTGTCACTAGAGGATGTTACTTTCAAATCAGTTTTAGAACTACTGTTCTACAGAAGAAATAAATAGTCTAATATTAATGATAAATTTTGTATGTGACTTGTGACTAGTAATGTTTTCATCACATGGACTTCTCTTGGAGAGCACAAAACCAAGCCAAATCAGTGAAATGTTTCYATTCCTAATTTTGGAATTAAAAATATTATGAGCAGAACATAATAAGCACTATGGTTTTTCTAGTCAGTCTTTTCTATGTGTATCATTAGTGGGCAACCTGCGTTTGAGGGACTTAGCTACCTTATTCTCCAAAATCAGTAGAACTTTTCTAGGATCACAAGTATGAAGGTAGCTTAAGAGGCTCCTAGCCCAACCTCCTGCTCAAAGCAGTGTCAGCTATGAGGTGAGACTGAGTTACTTGGGACTTTTCCCAGTCCGGTCTTGGAACCTTCAAGGACGGAGTCTGCAGTGTCTCTGGGCAAGATGTTCCAATGCCTGATTGTCTTCATGGTGAAAAGGTTTTTCTTTATAGCCACTCTGTACCTCTCTTGTTTCAACTTATACCTGTTGTTTCTGATCCTTCCAACATGTATCAGTGCGAGAAGAGTCTTAAGTGTGTGATAGAAAACAATAAGTGTAATAAAATTTCACTTTAAGCTCTATCTTTTGAACGCTTCACTGAGTTTTATAAGCTAGCAAAGATGAGTAATCGTAGGTAATCAAGGCAATGCTGAAATCAAAAATGTATATAATTAGTTTAAAAGAATATATGTAAAGAGCTGCTTTGATGAAGCAAATCATAGCCTAAATTTTAAATTTTCTTTATTTCATAGTTTACCAAGGCTCGTTTGTTTTTTTCCCTGTGAATACTTACTGTAAACAGTCTGATTTTGGCAGGAGATAATACTAGTCTTCTATTTTACAGTAGTGGTTCAATATCTCATTAGCATCATTACAAGTGAAAATTATTTCTAAATGCTTGGCAGTAGTTATAAACTTGTCTCATTCATGATGTAATTTCAGTGTTGTCACTGTATTAGTGCTGAAGTGAAAAGCTGCTGCTGCTTAATGCTGTTCTGATGTCTGATTGTAGAGACAAGCTGAGCAAGGATGAGGGTGCTGCTTGGAGTGTGCTGCTGCTGAATGTGGCCTGCAGAAGTTGAGAAATGTGAGCAGAGTGATGTTTTTTCAGTTAGATTTCTATATTCTCCTTCTATACATGTACTGAAGGAGGGAAAGTATTTTTTCAGGGCAYAGCTGGATTTAAAATGTATGCCACTGTAACCCTTTCGTTGGCTGATTATGTTTTAGTAGCCTGAAATGATTACAGCCTGTTAATGTATACGCAAAAATATTCTAATTTTCTTTACAGTTGTTGAAAGAATTTCTTAGAGGTTCTTTAAAATTATACTCAATTCTTCTTTTCCTTCTGAGAGAGTTCTCTTAGTTCCGTTAGGCTTCAGTAGGAGTTGAAATTCTGCTTGTAATGGACCAACATATCATTAGAAATAGAGGCTTTCAAACTTGAAATAATAAGCAAGTGAAACCCAATCTATTACTCGAGAACTTTCAAACACATAGTTTCTTAATAATATTTTTAAAAGTGACTGTCAACCAAGTTTCACAAGAAAGTTGTTCAGTCACTGCCAGATAGCTAATTCCCTGGTTAACTTAGTTATTTTAAAATCAATTGTTTTCTAACAGTAGTCATCAGTTAGTGGCAGTTGTGATCACATTTTTGTACAAACAAATGCAATTGTGACCACATTTTTGTATAAACAATTCCGTGAATTTACTGATAGCATGAGGAAGTTATTGCACGATGTTTGCTTTTATGTACAAAATACTTGCAAATATACATCTCCTGAAATAGCTTCCTCAAAAGAAAGTAACCATCATCTTCTGTAAAGTATTTTCCAAACTTCAATCTGTTTAATTTCAAGGATTAAAAGCTTAGTTGTGGAGGTCTTTTCAGTAAGTCTGTAGTATCTTTGAACAGACTTAAACTTTCTTGCAAAGGTAGGTACAGGTAAGATCACTTTGGCTTAATTTCGTGATTCTGCCAGTTCATCTCTCTTTTTCTTGTTCTTAAACAGAATATACCTATAAACTGTTTTGTTTTAGGCAAAATCTTGTTTCTAAAAGTACTTACTTTATGCTTAATAATAAGAGCAATTCTCTGGCTACCAAGTAGTATCTTCTATGAGACTGGTCTGTGGTTCTATTTTTATATGTTAATAAAGCATCAATTTCTTATAGCTCTGATACTTCTTAGATCTACAGCCTGTATTACTGCCACAGTAACTAGTATATGCATGTGTTCCGGAGTGTAACATAAAGCAGATTAGTCTGTTAATGTGTTACATTCCTTTAATGTTTGTGGATTGTTTCTGTATTTTTTTTAACAAAGTACAAATGTTTTGCTAAGTAAGGAAATAAGTATGGACATATGAGGCTTGTATGTTTTCAGAATTTTATAGATTCAGATTTTATTAGAAATTTGACCACTGATGAAATCTGTCTTCCACAGGGGTTACTTTGTGTAATAGCTGTAAATTTCCTCTTCCCTAGTAGGCAGTCAAGTCAGGGAGAGACCTAGGTTATAACAAATGTTTATTAGAATTATTAATTAAGCTATTGTTAATAATAACCAGTAAGTATTCAGTCGCTGCATTAACTTGCTCACTTGCTCTCACATACTTGCCTGGTTGGAGCAGCAGTTGGGAGGCCAACACCAGCTGTTTGCTCAGAAGTGAAGAGTTGTATTGACATGCCAATGCCTTCTAGTTAGGTGTTCAGAAACTTCCTCAAGGGGTCTGTTTTTTTCACCAGGTGCGTGTATAATCCTGTAGTCTTTGTCTGCATATAGCAGCCACTGTGTTCTTGGATGTGATCCAAGTTGTGCAGTATGCTGTGCTGCAAGTTTCTATTGCATGCTGGTGGCCTTGTACCATTAAGCTGATATTCTGAGTTTGAGTTATTGCAGATTCAACAGGACCATTAGTCTCTGGAGCTTGGAAGTTCTTGGGAGACTTTGACACACTACAACTCAACACATACTTCTCTCTTCAGCCTTGTGTATTCTGGTAACTGTTTCTCTATCCACATACACAGGTGCTTAAGAACATGCATACTCCTACAGGAGGGGCTTCTGCTACATCACTGTGGTTGAGAATGTACAAATGTCAGGTTAATTTATGCTTTTGTTTTAAAGCTATGCAGATGGATACATGGCTGCTGTTAACTAACTGACTTTTTCCTCTCTTTAGGGAAATTAGAATGAGTTTGTGTTGCTACTTATTTTGTGGGTGATGTTTAAAAAAAAAGTGACTATACATAAAAATATAAGAATACATAAATGATGCATATATTTTATAAATATGTATATATAACTTTCATAAAATCTATTTATATAAATTATACAGTGCATGTGCACACCAAATTTTACTGGTAGGCTGGGAGGCAAGAGGCAAATCTTACGTGATTCACGGCATCAAGCAGTAGAGTTAGCTTGACTGTCATATCTTTGTCAGAGCTTGGAGAGCAAAAGATTGAAGTCTTAATGCTGTCTTGAAAGTGTTGTCTGTGATAAGCCTGAAAGTGGGACTTTCTACTATTTTATACTTACCAATTGCTTAAGACTAGAGCACCACTACTGCAGGTCTGCAAGCTGTTGATGGTAGTCGTATTTTCTGTATGTGCAGTTTCTRGACTGTTGAGAGCCGGATAACTATTTAGGAGTGTGGTTGCCATGTCTGAAGATCTTTCAGGTGAAGGGAARAACAAGAAAATGAGCTCCTAGATCTGTGCTGCCACTGTTTGTGGCAGATGTGGGTGTTCTTTTGTCAGATCCCTAGAGCGAGAATGGACTTTTCTGGTGGCTATCACATCTGTAGTGGAAGACAAATAATAGTGGCAAGCAATAGGCAGGGAAAAGTGAAGTTGAAACCAGTAAGGAATCCTTCAGTACTAATTTCTGAATTAACCATTGCTAAAGTTAGGTTATCACATCAAGTATCCTCCCCTTATGTCTCTTTCCTCATTTCTCACAGTAAAGCACTTCAGTCTTCTCCATTTTCTCCATGCAGCCCTTCTCACAGATTAAGACCTTGGTAGCTCTTAGGCCAAAGTCTTTAATTGCACAGCTTTAATGTTGTCCTAAGAAGATGCCTTAGTCAACTCTTTCTACATTTTTTTTTGTCTCTGCATTTCTCTACTGTTGCTTTTCTTCCTTTGACTGAATACTCGTCCATAATTCTAAGTACTGTGGTTAAATATTATAACATATGTAACTACACTAGATTGATGAGTAAAGAAAAAATTCTTCACTCTCTTGATATAGTTCACTCTGTTATTCTCCTAAAGCTCTTGCTTGCTGTAAATAGGATCTTTTAAGTCGTTAGGGGAAAAAACAGAACAAACTTACTGACTCTGATGACGAATATAGCCTCTGGACTCTTCAGGAGAGCAAATTTCATCACCTAAAGTCCTTTTTTTTTTTTTTTTTTTTTTTCCCCCAAAGCCCACAATTTGCCAGGCCACTTACACTTAAATAAATGCACTCTGCTGAACGCTTTGGGATGAGCACAATGGACATATGAAAAGAAAAACAATCTGTAAGACAGCTAAGGCCCTACTACTTAAAGTTTTGTTGATGAATATTAAAACTTTACCCTTAATTCAAAGGAAATGACAGTCATTGTAGCCTATGTGACATGGTTACATGTTCTCTTGGTGAAGCACTCTTTGTTTAACAGTGGGACAGATTACGGCTGTACTAGTCTTAAGAGTGTAGTACTAGTCTTAAGAGTGTAGCTTTGTGTGCCATTGCTTGCTCTAGTCAGTGACAAAGGAATAGGTAACTTGGAAAAATCCTGTCTTAAGGTAAATCACAAGTAATACCTCACAATATGCAAGGTTCTTTGGGAAGAAAAACACTTCTTTCAATAAGGCGTTTTTAGGTTCTCATGAACTGTGAATGCAGGTATTATATTACAGTTCCTAATGTATTTGATTGCTAATCTAAGAATTGTAGTCAATTCTGTCTGCTGTTTACCTTCAACCAAGGAAATTTAATTTCCATGCTTAAATCATTTCTATTGCCTCAGGATACTTGAATATTTTGCAAAGCTATGAATGTAACACTCACTATTTTTTAACCTAATAGTGCTCTAGTTAATGGAGAAGTATGTACCTGAGAGRGAAATTTTTTGAAGAGAAAATGACTTTTTTTTCCTCCCTTTTTACTAATCAGTACACTGCTTCTGTTTCTGTTTTTTAAATCTGGAACAAAGGAAACTGAAATGAGTGTAAGGACACTATGACATCCTCTTATTCGGAGTAAGGGCAGCCCGCAGCATTGATGGTGCTGAAAGCACTGTGYGTTTCTTGGTTGACATAAAATCTTCATACCTAATCAAAACTCAAGTATTAGTAATTGCAGCCTTATAAGTTGAGCCAGAATTTGTTATAAAAACTAACATAAATGTCACTTGAACAATTTGGTTTTGATGGTTTAAATGATCAAAGATTTTTTTCTGAATTTTTTAAATTATGTAACTTACAACACTTGCATAGTGTTATAGGTATTCTGACTTGTCCCATTAAACTGTGTTCATTGCACAGTCTGAATTAATGGTCTATGATTGTATTTTACAAACTGATTGATCTTTGTTTTTCCCCAGGAAGTGTCACTGCAACAGACTGCACAGCCTACATCAACAATAGTTCGTCCAGCATCGCTACAAGTTCCTAATGTGCTGCTTACAAGTTCCGACTCAAGTGTTATTATTCAGCAGGCGATACCATCACCAACGTCTAGTACTGTTATTACCCAGGCTCCATCCTCTAACAGACCAATAGTGTAAGATACATAAATCTTAGTAAGCTGTTTTGTTACGGATTCTGAAAACAAGATTGTCTTGCTTATTGTGACTTACTGTTTCTATAATTAATGTTCAAATCTGAGATATTTTAGTGTAATGTGGCAGTGCAGCAGAAGTGAAATACACTGCTTTCATGATATTTAACATATAGTCCAATGTGCTCTGCATCACTGAATCTATATTTTTTTTCTAAATAAGTATTATGTTACAGCTGTAAAGATKCTTTTTTGAGAGTTAAGTTTTAGTCAGGGTTAAAATAAAATGTATTAAATTAATAAAATTAATAATGTACCAAACTTGTTCTCTTCTCTGTACAAAATTCTTTCTATACATTTCATTCCTTTTTCAGACCAGTTCCAGGTCCTTTTCCTCTGCTGTTACATCTTCCTAATGGACAAACTATGCCTGTTGCTATTCCTGCCTCAATCACAAATTCTAATGTGCATGTCCCTGCTGCAGTTCCAGTAAGTAAGCATGATGCTCTATTAATTTGAAAGTGCTACAGATTTGCTGAAATGCAGTATATATAGTTTTATAAGAACTTGRTAGATGTTTTAACTTCAGAGGATAGTGATGTCATATACTTTGTTGTATGATAACATACTCAGGTTTTCTTCATTTTTGTACTTTATCCGGTCAGCTTGTTAGACCTGTCACCATGGTGCCTAGTATCCCAGGGATCCCAGGGCCTTCCTCCCCACAGCCAGTGCAGTCTGAGGCTAAATTGGTAAGTGAAAACTCCATTATTTCTCTTGAAGAATGACTTGATAAATTAAATTCTATTGCTTTTTAAAGGACTTTAACTTATTTTTTAAATTTTGTTACAGTTTAAATTCTACAAGTACAAAATTTAATGAAAACAAAAATAATAGCTACGCATTCATTTTAGTTATTTCCAATGTATGTTAAKTCTGTTGCTAATGGTCATTCTGATCTTATTTTGTATTACTCTTTGAAGTGAATCAGAATTCTTTTTAACTCAACCCCTTGCTCCTTGTAGTGGAGGATAGGAACTAGTATTAGTTGGAGGAAAGAAGACTACTGTCATGTTAGCACTGAACTTCACCTTCAGAGAAGACTGTAGGAACAGGCTTTTTAGCAATRTTCTCAATTTCAATTGAACATAATCCATTTTGCAAGTCTTCTGTAACCAGATATGAATTATTGTTACACGTAGGAAGTTGTATGGTATGTGGGTAGTTCTGTTGCAGGGTGATAGGGGGAGGAAGAAATAGAGGGTAGGATTGAGATTACCTGGGAATATTGTGAGTAAAATAGACAGCTTTTTTTTTTTTTTTTTTTTTGAAGTAGCAGGGGGTAGGTGGAACTTCTCGAATGCTTGTTTTCTACAAGATTAGGTAGTTGCTTCTGGTTTTGCTGTTTTGTTTGTTCCAGCTATTCTAAAGCGATGGGAAATCTATTATTAAACAATAATTAACCCATTTATGTATTTGTAAGACGCTTCTGTAAACTGTTGTATAAAGTAATGTTCTTCTGACTTTTAAGTTGTATTGAAAAAGAATCAGAAACCTCTGCTACGTAAAATGCTTTTTCATACATCAATATTGATAGGTGAAATGAGAGGATTAAAGAATGTCGTATTTTTCAAGAAGGCTTTCTCATGGCATGAGTAAGTCAGCCTCATCGTTACAGAYGTTATGTATGGAGCTGCTAACTGACTGATGGGATGGTATTGAGGGGAGAATTGTGAATCCCCTTATCATCCTTTGATGTTTTGCTTCTCTTGACCTTAACCTGTGAACTTTCTTTTCTTACCTGTTTTTTCTGCCCAAATCACAATATAGTCAACAGTGAATCTAGGAACACTGATTATCCTGCTGTCTGGAGTAACAGAACTGCAGTAGAGTGGAAATACTATGGTCCACCACTACCGAAATCACTGTGAGGAGTCAGTCACCAGTGCACTGACTTTTTGTGATGCTGTGAGGTCATACTTCATTCTTCTGCTCTCTTCAGCATGATGATTTTTAAAAGAGTTCCTCTAGGAATAGGAAAAGGAATCTTCAGAGCTAGGAGAGTACAGGCATGAATTTATCTTATCTCTGGGAGAGAAGAATGTAAGAAAGTGAAAATGTGAAATGCAGAAATGGCACATTGCTTTGAATCAGGAGACTCATTCACTAAATTCTGCTGTGTGATCTTAAGAAGAAATTAATCCCAAATAATTTTGTTTAGTTGGGCAAGGAATTAGCTGCTTAAGCATATTTACTGAGTGATCTTTCTTTAGAATGTTTTATGTGGGGCAAAAATACGTGCATGCAGGGAAGATTGGATCTTGCGAAGAAAGTAGCTATCACTCAGATGCAAAGAAAAACGAAGATCGTTAGACTTAAATTTTAACAGTCTCATTAGTTTTCTCGTTAGAATTTAGCTAATAGGTGCACTTCAGTGATTGCTTATCTTTTTTTAAATGAAATTGTAGAAGGATATTTCAATATTTTTTTTCTTTCTTGTCTCCTAATATAAAGCGTGAGCAGAATTCAAGAATATCAGAATTATGTATATTTCTAATGCTCATTTACTTTTATATAGTGCCTATTCACAAAAATAAAAAGCTTAATTTCTTACCACTCTTATAGTAAAAGCAATTTAATGAGAAACTCTAATGTTTACAGAGAAAAGCCGACAGGAAGACTAACTAAACTGTGCTATGTGATGCGTTGTTGGCAGATATGCCATGGTTTATTAACTTTGAAGTTTCATTTAATTTTCAAAATTTAAGTCTTTGTGATGCCAGATCCTTTCATTCTGATGTCTCCTCCTGAAGAGCTATATTTGCTTGCAGTATATCAGATTCTACAAATATATGGCAATCGCACATATTTTTCATTTGTGTTCTTTGTTTAAGGCAACAGAAGACTTAGCTAATTTTCTTCATTAAAAGTTCCATTTTAAAGCTGAAATGCAAGCTACTATGTTTAATTAAATTTAATAAGTAAATATATATATTTTAAGTATTAACAGCAGGCTACAATCTGTAGATGTTAGCAGAACCTGGGAATACTTGGTAAGTTTTTTGTCTCTGATTTCATTCCTCATCTCTCACCTGTTTACAAAAGGCTGCTCTGTAGGTTTCATCCTTTTTCTTTAAGATGAAGGTGAGAACTCTATGACCTTTACAAAATCAAATCACAGATTGTAATTATTTTGTAATAGTTATGGAGTTTAAGTATTTAATATAGATTTGGGAAATTTAATTTGATTTTTATTAGTGCAAAAATAACTCTTCTGTTTTGATAAATAGCTATTATTTCCTTAAGAGTTTTATATACCAAGTTGCACATACAGCATCATATATTTCTTTATATACAACCCTGAGTGAGCTTTGATAAAAACAGACATTCTGGTTTTTAAAAGCTAAAGCTCAAAATAACTAGGAGAAGATCTGTTTGGTAATGGATATAGGATGCCTTTCTGTGACACTATAAAGTTTTACCTTCTGCGACCCTAGAAGCCTTAAAATCCTTTGTGGGAACTAATGTCTGGCATGCCAAATTAGCTTTATTTGTGAAGTTTCTAGAGAATGTAKTTGCTGAATGTTTTGGGTTTTTTCCACTATAGTCAACTTCTGGAAACTTCTTCAGTTCCTAAATATGCTCTTTTCAACATTGAGAATATTTTTAGCTTAGAGTTTTCTAGCTTCATTTTCATTTTGATTGATTGGGCAGCATTCTCTTTAATATACATTGTTTTGGCATCTCACTGCAGTATTGAGATGACACATCTGTGAGTGTTTATCTAGTCACAGCCAAAAGGATCATTTTGCATGGTTTCTTACCAAATAAAATATATTTTTAAATGATTTAATTTCAGTGCCTGAACCATTTCAGTGGAATATTTTTACCAGTGGAAGTCTGACAAAACAAATAAGCCAGCACCATGTATAATAATCAGAATCGTGCGTTTATTTCTATATCTGATAAAGCTTCCAGTCTGAAGTGCGAAACTCCTTCAGAATGAGAATTTTGATTACTCATGTAAAGAAAGTTACTGACATGTCAGTTCTAGAACTGTATTCTTTCTTTGCTGCAATGCTCTTTTCTCTGATCTACAGAAAAGTTGCATGATGCAAAATGGTCGCAAGAATTCTGTAGCGGGACAGCTGCATGTGAGAACAGGTTCACTGAGTTAGAGAGCAATAAAAAAAACAACTGGAAGAATAACMGCTGAGAGGAAAAAAAATAGAAACCATGTACTTCAATAAAATCAAATGCATTAACTCAGTTTTGTGATATTTGAGATGCTTAGAAGGTAGATGTAATAGCTGCAGTTAAAAAGAAAGGAAAACTTCCTCAATAAGGTAAGGACACATGGTTCTAAATATTTCGGAATTGCTTCTGATTTGTTTGGAAGAAGATCAGAAGTTGTATACTCTTCATATATCAATGAGCTACTCCAAGTTGTAAAACATCCTTTTTTTGAGTATGCAGATTGTGGATGCAAACTTAATGTTCAGATCCTTCTACATGAATTGCAGAAGTTTCTGAAGAAATCTAAAAATTACTTCAACTTTTACACTGAATGTTTCCCTTCTTTCCTCCTCGCCATGTAAGACCTTTTGTCACAAACTGAGAAATACCTTTGCACACAGTAGGTAACCAGTAGGTTTTCTGCAGGAGGTTTTTACTGAGAACTGACAGAGGGCAGCCTGGTAAATGTTCAGAAACCTACATTAACTTGCTCAAGCCCGGCATGGGACCTTGTGTTCAGCAGAATTCTTCTGACCTGTCTCTCTGCATGCCGAGCTAATCAGCAAATACCTAATGAGCCTGCTCTAAAGAAACAGACCCTCTCACAATCTACTTCATTTTCATATGTTCTCTAGGGGTGGGGAGACAAGACTTCATAAGGACTGATGATGCTGCAAAGACCACAATAATGATAATTAACTTGCTGAATTTAGAAGATTATGCTGTTAATTAGTTGCAAAATAAAGATAAGTAATAGAGCAGCAGATGGTAGGATAACACCCAGGAGAAGGAGGGTTATTACTCTGATGAGCTTTTGTGGCAGATATGAAATATGGATCTGAGTTTTTCATAAATTGTTTCTGGAGAATATTATCTTGTTTCTGTGTGTGGTTGATGGAATGATCTAGTCCTACCAAATTTTGACAGATGTGATGATTTGTTTTCAAGTATATATGTGAACAACAAAACCTTACTAATAAAGACTTCAAAAGCTGTTAAACTAGTTGAAAATACTACTTTTAGTTTTCTTCTAATAACAAAATTAAATTAAATAAACTTTGGCTGTAATCAAGATTCCCCACGTAATAATATATGTTTCTTCTAATATTTGTTACAATATATTTGATTTTTAAAACTGAGGTTCTTAGTATTTGGGATGACTACCTCATTACTCACTGGAAGTACAACATCCATATAGCACTTTACTTCAGCATTACCTTCTGAGTTGTGAAAATTTCTAAACACGGTACCTGATTCTCCTTATAAAAAACTGTAGATTAGATATTGCTCTGATTTTCACAATATTTCTTTATTTGGGGATAATTTTAGGCATAATAAATCTGTTTGAATTTCATAAACTTTGAATCTCTATGGTATAAAACAAAACCAATGATTTTGTGTTTTTTATTTCTGTAGTAACCTCCACTTTCAAGTGCACAGAATTACAATGTTTAAATGTTAAGAGTTACAAAATGGAAAACAAAGTCCTGCTTTGACTCTTTGCACATCCATTATGCCTGATGATATATGTTTTATGGTGTAGATAGTATGGTGCTATTTCCTACACTTTCTACTGCTATTTTCAAGTTAAATGTTAAGTATAGAAATATAGTATATATGAACTTTATTTCTTTTTTAGTTTAACTTTGCAAATATGATTAATTMATTTCTATAACAGAAAGGAAGAGGTAGACAATAACATACAAATATTTGCTTTATATGAAAAAAACAAATGCTAATCAGTTTTATTTCATTTTGCAAATCTTCTGAACTTGGGCACTCTCTCACTAAGGAAATGCATATACTAGTGAAACTTTTTCTGATTCCAAGCAAACACTACTGAGCATTTTCATGACTTTGCAGACTTTTTTTTTTTTTTTCCTGTGGCAGATGCTCACATCAGCGTTCACTCATTCGATCACAGGCAGAGTAGAACAGACATGCAGGCCATACACATAACCATATAAATATGTAATCACTGAACTTCAGTATCTGGACACTTTAATTGGATGAAATTTAATCATTTTCATTTCTTAGAGTGGCAGAGGAGCAGACGTATAGTAGGTTGCTGTGTCTTCACTGAGTAATTTTTGAATGACAGTAACTTTCTAGAGCTTGCTAGAGTGTTGCCTTGAAAAAGAGAGCATATCTTCAGAAACCTCAGTAGAAGCTGAAATAGTGATGGGATAAATTAGTTAAAGTTTCTGCTGTCTTGGTTTTGCTTCTTGGTTATTTGTCATGCATCTTGCTAAGCAGTAAGTTATAATTTAAGAAATACTTCCTAAGGTAATTCAAATGATAAATGAAAATACTTTGGAAAAAAAAAACAGAGTAATTTGTGAAAAGAATATTAAATAAAACTGTCAAACTAACATGAACTGTTTGTTTCTTTCTTTAAAAGCAAAAATTTGCTGAGGTGATACATCTCCCTGGTAGTTTAGATTATTTTATCATTTAATTTTCAGAATTAGTTTGAACATTAAAGAAAATAAAATCATTGCCAAATCAACCCTTGAATTCTTGTATTGGGATCATATTTTCCAGTAATTTTAGTTAAATAAGCTTTTCTACCTTTCTCTTATTGTTTAGCTGGGAGAGGAACTGAGAGTATTTTTGGTTTTCCTGTGATGATTTAGGAAGGTACAAGTTAATTCTTCATGTCAGTTTTAGTGCTGTAAAAGAGTTAAGCTAAATATCTAACGGGTTAGAATTTTCAGAGTACTGACCATGTACTAAGAATTATGTGCATGTTTTATCTTTGTTTTGTGCCTTTCTACTCCAATGCCTGCAGTTATAGCTGCTATATTCTTTTACCAAGAGCTGGGAGGATTTGGGAAATGGTTTGGGGGAATTGCTGTAAATTTGTCTTACATACTTTTCTAAAAGCACCTTCTTTGGTCCTGATGTCTCATCTGTGTGCTTTAACCACAGAACAAAAACCTGAAAAAAACTGCCTATCTCTGCATTTCTGCATGTCTGTTTTGTTTGTGGTTCATCCCCCATGAGCGAATGGTTCAGAGATGAGATTGTTTGAAATTTAAAACTATCGTAATATATGGGATCAATAGAGCTTACGTGAGTTTGTGCAGATRCTCTTAATTTTATAGTATCCAGCTTTTAATGATATAACTCTGATATATTTTGCTATTGTGTATTTYACTGTATTCTTAAGGGGAAAAAAATAACTTTTTAAAAAAAAAAAAAAAAAAAGTCCCACTTATTTATTCTACTTCATGGATTATAAGCCAGGACCCAGGCTTTTTAGAAGTCAACCATTTGTTTGGTTGACTTATATAAAGTTATGTAAAGAATGTCCATATGGAGCTGTAGGGATCTTTAGCTTTGGTTTTTGAACAAAAACCGTGAGCTGGAACCRTGACCATCTGGGATAATGTGTGCTGTCATATTCAATATAGACCAGTGACTAGGAAAGAGACTTACTACAGAAGTCACTGACTAAATACTCCTTAGCAATGAGGCGGCAGAAGAATGCTGGGAATTAGACTTTCTGGGTTCTTTTTGCCCGCTTCCAAGGGGGATATCTGCTGSTGGTGGTTAGAAACTATAGTCACCTGTATGGATTTGGTAGTGGACGTAACTTCCAATATTACAGACCTTAAGATTTTTGCCCATTCTGACAGATGTGATCTGCAATCAGTTTTAGTTGTAAAAGAGGAGCCAGGAAGGCCTTTGGTAATGTAAGGTGGGAGAGAGCTGTCACCAGTGCCTTAATGGTTGAGACAGGTTGTATGCTACAGTTTATAGAGAATATCTGCATAAGTAAGTGCAGGGTCCTCTGCTTTTTGTTGGAGCTGATCAAATGCAACCTAGCTGCTGCGTTTTTAAAAGACACTCCATTAATATTGGTACTGTTCCACTTGGTCAATATTTTCTTCATGCTCAAAACTATGGTGTTACTAGAGCTCATCAAAAATCAGTTAAATGGTGGTGTTTGGAAATTATAGACAAGTACATTTGGCATTAGAGGTGTGGTAGAAAATGGTTAGTTTCATTAAACTTCAAGAAACAAAAGTTAGGAATTAAAAGTGGAATTTATTAGGCAGCCTCAAGCCTTAAGTACCACTGCTTACTGASTTCTGTGCCAGCTTTGTGTATTTCTGCTTCCCACTGAGGTTCAGTTAATTTTCATGTATTTCTTTGTAAGTGTCTCAGCTGAGCTTTTTATAAGAAGTCTAGCCAAGTGTCTGAAAACATCCACACTTGGAAAAGTTCCCCATCAGTTTTCATTCACCCCTCTATCTTCCCTTGTCTCCCTGACAGGACCCTACTTGCTTTGTAGATACTGCCTTGACCTAATAAGGATGAATATAGGCTCATTCTTTTGGTGGTTTTCTTGTTAATCTTCTAAGGCTTCTATAACATCAGTAGTTGCAGGAAATGGCACATCTGTTCCTTGCTGTAAGACTCCAGAAATATGGCCACGTTTTGTTGTATTGAGTAGTAAAGGCGGCATTGAGGCATTCTAAGAAGACTTGATTTTATTTCACTTCTTTCCTTTTAATAGAAAACTGCAGTGTGCTGTAGCAAAAATTGAGTTGTGTCATAAACTGTCATGAAATAATATTCTTTAATCTTTTTAATTTTTATTGGATTGTTTAAACATCTAGTACAAACTAGAAAAACATTGTTTAATAATATTTATCTAGTAATGCAAATTCCCTCATAACATTAGAAAAATTACTTTCATGATATATGTTACAACATTCATAATTTCAAGAGAAAGAAAATTTGAAATTACAGATGGTCTTGGAAAAAAAAAAGTAGTGTGACCTTTTACCACTTTGGATTAAGAACTCGTTGTAAACAGAATATGTTATGTTTGAAAAATCTTATACTTTTAACAGTTAGGTTTAGAGTGAAAAAATTAATTTTCAAGAGGTAGTCAATAARGTGAGCTTTAAAATACTCTTTTCAAGCTTTCAGTAACTCTTGGATGTACTATATACAGCTGAAATCTGAAGTTACTATTCTTCATAGTTGCTGTGTATAATTAAGGAATTAAAAAAAAATTTAGCAAATTTTTTTATTTAAAATAGCATGCCTATAACACCTTGCATATATAATATATATGAATAAAAATATTTACATGTAGCTTAAATTTTGTTATTGTTTTGTGCATTATCAATATGCTTCAACAAAAATCTGTTCTCTCTAACAATTAATTACGGTTGCTCATAGGAAGCTTTATAGAGGTGAGTATTTGTAAAGAACATGAAAAAGTGGAGTCATAAACAAATAATTTAAAAATGATTGGAAAACACCAGCATTTTTAAACTATTTAAAAGACTGTGTTCTGTTTTTACCCGTTTTTCTCTCAAGTGTATTGTCCTTATCCTTCTGGCCTGTGCCTTGGATAATATCAGCCTCAGCAACTGTTTGTACACTCCTTTCTAGTCATCTTCCTGTGGGCAAAGGAAGATGTTTTCTGTTTACTGCTTCTGTTTAATTCTCCATACAGCTTACTATCCTTTTCTTTAAGATCTTTTGTAAAGCCTCATTGCTATAGTGATGCCTGCAACAAATTGTAAGCTGTTATTAGGTATGTGTCTGGATCACTGTTGAATGCCTTCTAAAAAGCTTTTTTAAAAAAGCACTGAAACTTGGGAAATAGAAGCAACTCCAACTATAAATGATTAATAATGCCTGAAGTTAGTATGCTATAATATTTCCATTATGGGAGAACAAAAAGGACTTTCTTTTTCTCCTTTCAGAGACTGAAAGCAGCCTTGACCCAACAGCACCCTCAGGTAACAAATGGAGATACTGCCAAGGGACATCCAAGTGGGTTGGTTAGGACTCAATCAGAGGAGCCACGGCCACAGTCACTACAACAACCTGCAACTTCAACAACAGAAACACCGGTATGACAACGAAGTGAAAATGTACTTCCTGTTCCCTTCACTGTTAGGCAAAAAACATTTATCTTTTTTTCCATCCTCTTGATGTGTAACATAAAGGTTAATATGTGCTTACAGACTGCTATTGGAAGTTTGAGGGAGAAGTAGAATGTGCTGCTGAAATACTGGCAGAATCTCCGAGTATAAATACAATTCCTCTAAAAGAATATTCTCATAATGCTGCAAAGAAGAGTTTTCAGGAGGAAAAGCTTACTATTTGGTTATTTTTTTGTAGTATTAGAAAGTGTAACAACTTTTAAAGCTGAAGAATCACAGAAACTGTGTCTCAAGCCTGATTTTTCTAAAGTTCTATGGATAAGTCTGTATTTTGGTGGTTGAAGAAGCAATTACAGTTGTGTTAATGGCCTGAATCTCAAAAGTATTGCATACGCTTGACTTATTCCTACAGTGTCTTTAACCCTGCCGGTTTTGAGGTCATGCCAAGTAAACATGGTATATAGGGTAAAGTGCTGTTACTTATTGATTCAACCTGTAATTTTTATACAGCAAAAATTTGAGACTGACATGTACCTACTTGCTATGGCAACTTCTGCAAATATGGCTTTTTCATAAGGTAGATATTAGTCTCAATCTTTCTCCTCAAGTGTACAGTCCTATAGATACTGCTGTGAAAAATCTCAGTGTCTTATYGGTACAAAGAAAACATTTCCAAATGTTCCATTCCTAAACACTGGTTTGAGTACACAGATTTTTTTTTTATCTAAAGCTAGAGCCTTAACAAAAATGTAACATGTTAATGTAATATGGTGAAGCGTGTAAATTCAGTAAAAGTTCTTTAAAAATAGCTATATAATTACATCATATAGCTTTCTGGAAAAGATATTTCTAAATATGTTCAGGTTTTATGCACATACTGTGAATGCTTTTCTAAAGATGTGTATGTTTCTATGAATTCTATGGTTTGAATCATGAATAGTGTTACACTGATAACCTCTTTATGTTTTTACTATTTTCAGGCATCACCAGCTCAGCCTACACCGCAGACAGCAAATACAGGTGGTCGACGAAGAAGAGCTGCCAATGAAGACCCTGATGAGAAAAGACGGAAGTTTTTGGAGCGAAACCGTGCTGCCGCTTCCCGATGCCGACAGAAGCGGAAAGTCTGGGTGCAGTCATTGGAGAAAAAAGCCGAGGACTTGAGCTCACTAAATGGCCAGTTACAGGTATACTTTTTATTTCAAGCAATAGCTAAGATTTTGCTTTCCTAGGCAATGATCCTGGATCAATGGAGCATACACTTGCCTGAAATACTTCTGTAGATGGTGGCTCAGTTTGAAACTGAAAATTCAGTATCGAAATGCACATATCGTCAGTAAAATAAGAATATAGGGAAATACTTAATTTTCAAGACTTGTGAATCTAAGGATCCTACCCACTTGTCCTTTGTTCTGTTTTAAGTAACTTTCGAGCTGTGGTATTAACAAGGATGATGATACATTGGCGTAAAGGCTCATTAGCCAAGTAATAGCCTTAACTTGAACATCTTGCTGTTAACAATTTGTATCACAATCTGAGTTATTTAAATATATTCTATTTTGATTTCGTTTTGTCTTTTAGTTCTTTTTAACTTCACTTTTTTTCCTTTAAAGTGAATATAGGGCTTGTGAAAGGTACCAGATTGACATCACTGGAAACTGAAGGCCTCTTTTACCCATAGAACAGGTACAGCACAAGCAGTGGCAGTGCAAATTTCATCACACTACTCTCCTGATGTATATAAATCCTATAGTAAGGGATGTGTACTGTAAGAAGATAGTTTAGTGTATGTTCTCAGTCGTTTTTCCAGCTCCACTGGAAAACTCAATCGTCTGAAAGTTGTGGTGTGGACACATTTTTCCCCTGAAGGACAATGTAGGACCCTTTTGTTTAAACTACTATTAAAAGATAAAGCATACTTTCTTAATGTATTCCAGCAAAACATAAGAATTAGCACCAAGTTTTTTTCAAAATAAAAAGTCTCAAAACTTTCTTTTAGAGATGATAAAARGGAAAATTTCCTAAATAAAGAATTCTTTTTAAAACTCAATGGCAATTATTCTGATATTTAAAAATTTTCCTTCTTGTTCTTTCTTCAGAGCTTGTTGGCTGAGTTTGACCCAAGTTGATACATATTCATAGATATCCCTCATATTAAAATTATTCTCTCATGATAYTTGATAAAGAAAGTGATATAGATAATTTTGACGTTAGATTACTTGGAAATATATTAGTCTTCTCATACCTGTTCACAATTTCTAGATGTTCCTTAAATGTAATCACAGTCTTAACTTTAAATCCTCTGATGATGAAATTGTATGTAGCACCATAGCTTAAATAATCTAAGAAATAAGTGAAGATAGACTTATGGGAAGAAAAAAAGAAGGGAAAATAAAAGATTGGCCATATTTCAATTTTCTTAGTGAAAGAAATTTTGAGTATTAAATGAACTACATTTAACTTAAAAATATCCATTTTTTTAACTGAAAACAATGCAAGTACCATGTTGTCATTGGTAATAAATTGTCAGATTCTGAAGCCAATATAAAAAGTCATTTTACAATTTTATTTTTATTTGTCTACGTGTACACACTCTGTAGCCACTATTGTAAAACCAACATTAGAGATGTACAGTTGCAGAATATCCTAGTAGTCTTTTGGTTTTCATTAATAGGAAAGAAATCCTGTTTTTGTTACATGCAGTATGTTCCAAACCCTGTTTAATAGATGAAGTGTAACTTTAGAGTAGTTCTCAGATATTTTAATAAAAATAATGCAGCTGTCTACAGCTATGCAAATTTAGCTTTTTACCTTGTTATCAGGTAGCARTGTGCCCTATTTAAAGTTCTTGAGTAAACACTTGTAGCAGTTTAGGGACTGCAATTGAAGCCATTTCAGGGAAAAATTTAACAAGTGTTATCCCATACAAGACGCCACATTTTCTCCCCCGTAAAAGAGTCAGTTTTTCTCATTTGCCTTTGCCCTGTTTGTATTATGTGCTGTATTTAGTCTTCTTGGAAATAAAATTAGGGGTGGGATTTGAGTGCAAAGTCAGAAAGGAATTTATTATATATTATCTATTTTAAAGTATATACTAAAAACATCTGTTTATCCTGTGACTTTATTTCAATGATCTCTTTAAGGTCTTCTAACCTATTAATCTATAACTGTGATTGCCTGGGTAAAATATGAAAATATAAAATATTATGATATTTGTCCAGGTGCATTGTTTAGGCCTGTAATTGCATCTAAACTTTTATTCTGTTTTTAAAATATGTTTAATATGAAAAAAGCTTTAGATTTCAAGATTTCTAAGCTTAGTGAATTCAAGTAAAAGAAATTTCTTAGCCTGCCAAAAGCAAAACTGTTAACTGTGAAGAACAGAATGACTTGTAAAGAAAATTGAATGTCAGAGAAATAATTAAACTGTACTTTATGTGAAAACATTAATCAATCTTGTATTTCTTTAATAATTCTACACTTGACAGGCTAACAGAGCTGATCAGCATAGTGGGCAGTAATGACCCATGATTACTTACATTGTATTTAATAAGTTTAGAGTTTTGCCTTAGTGTACAGTTTTATAGACTACATAGTAGGGTTTAGCAGTTCATATTTTGTTAATATCTAAATACCCTGCTCTGCTGAATTTACTGAGGTGTCATTCTTTCAAAAGTAAGTTAATACTAAAACAACTTAAAAATTTTATTGTATTGTTTTGCATAAGAAATCTTAGCTTCTTTTAACAGCTGTTAGTTTTCTTAAGTATAAATTATTTTCAATGTGAAAACACAAACAAAAACTGTGTAAATTTAAAGGTTTTTAAGAAAGGAAACTCTTTAGCAGTGCATACATACCTTGAAAATATTTTTTTACTCTGTTGATTTATGTTCATAATTCTCAGGTTTCTGTAGATGAACTTCTGTGCAAGAAAAGTCTACTTTGACTTTCCTTGATACAGCCCAGTTCCTATATTTATTTCTCTTTTAAAATGGTTGAATATAACTTCATTTTATTTAAGGATTATTCTTCAAATTTTTTTATTTAAGAGAACATTTCCATCAGTTACATCCTGTCAATGATCTCTTTACATTAGGTTTTATTATTTGCCTTTATTATAGGCTGTATTCTGTAAATTATTTCATGCTTCACCTTTTAGAAGTTTTTTCTGCTTGCTTTTGTGAACTCTTTTCTCTTCTAAGAAGTTGGATCGTTTGTGGAGCTTGAATTTGATATAACACTTTGTGTTGCCTCTGAGCTTGCATAACTGCTATTAYGTGAAAGATGTTCTTAAGGAACTATTGACAGTGTGTCCCCAGTGGCTACTCAGTTGTATTGCAGTATCAGACATCRAAGTTCATATATGGTCTCTGCTTATGTCTTGTTGCTTTAATAATCTCTACAGGGCATAATATTAATGAACAGTGTTTGTTCTGACTGGAAGGATGGCCTGTCTTCCTTAGGAGGTCATTGCAGATTTTAAAGGACATTCATTAGCAGCAATCTGTGGTGGTTTGTACTAATGCTGCAGAAGCTGCTTGAAGGAGGCTAAATTGTGGAAAAAAATGCGCATAAATAAAGATCCTTTTCCATACAGATATATCCAAAAAAGGAAAGGACAGCTAGCGTTTAACTCAGACTGCAAGCTATCCCCTCTTTTTTGTAAAGAAAATCACACGTTAACAGTTTGGTTGAGATGGAGGGACTTGATAATATCACGCACACAGTAAGAAAAATACAAAGTGTAAAGATGCTGGTTCAGTTCTAAGAATCCCCTTTTATTACCAACCAAAAGTGGATTTTACTAGTAATAGATAGATAGCAACCGTTGATTGCCTTTCTGTGACATTCCCTATACTGTGTGTCTAGCAGACATACTCTTGCTATTTTTGAGAATGATTCATAAATTAAGTATGGCACTATTGGCACTCAGTGTTTGTGTTAGTAGCAATGAAAGGTATGTATTCAATGATAATACTTCAGCATTTGTAGTGTGTATATAGGCTGTGCGGCTTCCATTTTTCARATCTGCTTTAATGTAAGAGAACATATTTGGTTGTTTATATTATTGTTAGCAAAATTCTTAATACTTATAATACAACTGAAATTAATCTATAAACTRCCGTTTCAATCATTTTCATAAACATTAGTGTTATTTACACTGGTAAGCAGACATTTCATTTTTATATATGCTATTAATATGTAAAATTCTCTCTTAAAATATGAGAGACAAAGGTTAGAAACTTGCTGAAAACTTTCTGGATTGGGTCATTTATTTTACTGATGTTCCTTAAAACAACCAGCAGAAGTATGTTTTATATTCTTGGATGCTACTGGTTCTGCAGCAACTGCAGATTATCGATAAGTGTCTCAAAACTATACACGCACTTCCCTCTTGCGCCCTTCCAAACTTCGTTGATTTTGTGCAGCTTCCTGCTTGGCATCCAGACTTGTGGCTCCTCAGTAAATAACATGGTGATCTAAGAGGAGACCRATAACTGAAGATGTAAGTAGCGTACTTACCAGTGACAGCTGGAGATTTCTGGACATGTAATTCCAGGGAAGCCTGAAAGGGAAACTGAGAGCTGATAGTGTTTGGGTTTTTTAATTATTTTTATTGAAACGTTTTTGTTTGTAATCACTTTTTTCTTTCCTTTGAAATTTCAGTCAAGTCAGATTTTTGCCTCTCTTTATGCTCTCCTTTTTGTTTTAAATATCAAGTTTCTAAAAGAGATATTTGGCGTAGTAAAATGACTGAATAAAAAGCAGCACTTAGTTTTCTAAGAGAACTTTGCAAGTATAAATACTTGAAGAGTTTTATCTCCTCAATGGAAGAAGAGGACACAAAGAGAATCTTTGTCTTAACAGATTTTTTTAATGTTTATGAATTATTATTTAGGATAACTAAACCAAATAAATTCTCTTAAAATTTCTTTTCCTTATTTTAGAATGCTTTTAGTTATAATTCATTTTCTCTTTGACTGTATTGCTTCACATCTAACTTGTACGTAAATAGGCTGAAGTTGTCATGCATTTTTTCCACCTAAGTTTATTTGCAATACGATTTTCTTGTGTTATTTCCTTAACTTGCTCCTAAATGCAAAAACATATTCACTGAGCAATTATGACATGTAGTGTACTATGGTAGTGTTCAAAGGTTCTTATAGGCTAAGTAACTTCAAGTATTTCATATTGATGAGGAGGATTTACATTTAGAAGAAAAATTAACCCATGAAAAGCACATATAGTGACAAGATGTAGGGATCACAAAGCATTACAGATGGATTCTGTAGCTACATAAACATTTTTCTGCTCTTTTAAGTGAAAATGAATCTATCAAAATGACATATTGTTCTTAATTTGGATTGTCACGTATAATGCATTTATGTAGTGCTTCTTCATCCGTAGATACCAAAGTGCTTTACAAGGAAGGTAAGTATCTTTGTCCTCCATTTTACAAATGGGAAAATAGAAGCACAAAGAAGTAAAATGACCTTGCTCAAGGTCACTCAATATGGAGTGCTGTAGCTTGGAAATGAACCCAGTTACTAGATCCTGCAAGTGCTGCCTCCTAGATTGTACTCTGCTTTTGTGTCATAAGCTGACATTTCACGGTTTTATCATTATCAGTTATAGATATTCCTTCCTACAAGACTTAGTTTGTGCRTGGTTACCAGAAATAAAATCAATGTAAAAATAATAGACATCTGCCAAATTTTTTTTAATGTCACATAAGATTTCCTTTTACAAAATCTAAATCTAAATATAGTTGCCAAATATCATTCTGCATTGGTTAGCTTTTCTGTTTTGTTGGCTGTGGCRTCTGTTAAAATGTGAGTAGTTAAATGTAGGCTTACTCTGATTAGAATTCATCACAAAACCCTGCAGAAGATTCTTACAGTAGCTGCATCATGTGAATGAGAGTATATGCACACTCTGCAGTCTGCAAACTAAAAAATATGTTGTTGTTTAATGTTCCTAGTTTATGTAAAACATAGCCAAGTTTTAGCTAATATTTAGGTATTCTAAAGTTAAAAGAAACAAATTTTCAATGTATACCAAATGAAAATTTATTTTATTTACCCCTAAATGAACAACTGAATCCTATAAAACTTAATACTTACCTTTAAAATGTGTGTAGTTTGAGCCACGTGAAGTATATAACTTTCTTCTCCTTTAGAATGAAGTCACCCTGCTGAGAAATGAAGTGGCACAGCTGAAACAGCTTCTTCTGGCTCATAAAGATTGCCCTGTAACTGCCATGCAGAAGAAATCTGGCTATCATAGTGAGTAATGTTCCATTACCTATAGCCTTAGGCTGCATCAATGAAATACTGCCAAAGTGAACTGAATGAACATTAAAAATGAGAAGTGCCGTTCTAATATTGCATTAAAGATTAAAAAAAAATCTCGAAGGTTATTGCAAGACAGGAATGAATGTGATAATATAAGTCCTTTCAGTTGAGATGTTGCATAATGTTAAAGGTTTTATGTTGGCTTAATAAATGTGTATGATAGTTAGCATTTAAAGACTATATGCTACTATACTTGCTTTGGAAAATATAATTAAAGTATTAATAGCACATGATAAACCACTTCTTTATACTTTATCTTAGCCGCCCCCCCCCTTTTTTTCCATACTGTAATAAGATTTCAGTTGAGGTAATATAACAGCTGTCCTCATTTACCATAACATCCAGGATCAGTCAAGCCATTAAAATAATCAAATGCAGATTCATGGCTGTTACTGTACACTGTCTTCTAGATTATTTGGTTTTCAAAATTAAGCAACTACTTTTCTATAACCAGATATTTTCAAAAAGCAATTCTAATAGTTAAGGGAATACTGAGAGCTTCTGTAACATTGTATCTTTCCTAATACATACCTTTATTTTAAGTTACTCACTTGATTTTCATCCTTCCAGCACTTTAAAGGTTAATTATGCTTTTCTGACTTGTAACTTCATTTTTGGATATGATACACAGTGCTAGAACCAGCTGCTGCTGTTGTAGAATAAATGGCCAATTTTGTCCATTGTACACAAATTTGTAACAAATAACTGAGCTGGGAATGCATTAGGCAACATTCATAATATATAACCCACAGCTTTCGTTTTTATGATTTAGTGATATTTCAGGATATTTGTAAATGTGAAGATTGTTTCTGCCATATGTAGCCACTTCATTTTAATTTGCCAATGTCAGTAATGCAGGAGAATAAAAGAACATTTTGTATTGCATGCAAACAGATCCTCAGGTGCTTGCGATAAAACTTAATGGCCACCATCTTTACTTGTAGTCATTGTAAGCAGTTTCATCAGAATGGGCAATATTTTTTAATTTAAAAGATTCAGGAGATTTAGCAACTATCCATTGCCATATATATTTAGAATACTGATTTTGTCAGTTTTGAGCTTATCAATCTTGGTCCTTTTGATCTCCAGTCATTTTGACAGGATGGAAAATAGCATCTTGGAATAAATTGGAACTGTACAGAAATATGTTTGGGATTTATATTAACAATGATTGCTGCAGGGATGAGGCCATTATGGCTCCCATCTGACAGAACAACATAATTTCATATAGAAGCTACTAGGGGATAACATTATGTATGCAAGGCTTTTTGGAAAGAAAAAAAAATGATTCTTGAATTTTGATGTTTTGCGGATACATATGTGTTCCTGAATTTGCATGAAAAACATGAAAACACAGATCTTCAAACTAGACTGGCAAACTAAGTGCATGCTAAGGATTTCTTTGTTAAAGTACTGATGATGGCCTGTTTAGTAATATTGTGTATTTTCTGTCCTCAGAAAAGGACTACAATGTTTCTAATTTACTGAAGAATGAGAAATAATAAGTACTAAAACACTAATCAGTGGCAACAACCTACACTTTAGAAAAAAATGAAATTATAGTGAACAAGAGAATTGGAGGCATAGCTCATCTAGTTCCTTTAACAGTCTTTTGAAAGTAAAAGTTAAGTACAAATGATAATTTTCATGTTATCTCTTTGAAGGCATTATCTTCATGTGACTGTTAGGAAAGCAGTTAGGCCAAGTGACCCACTTTGTWATTTGGGGGAGGGGAGGTGGAATTGTTTCAGCTAATGTGTTCATGAAAATAACATGGATAGAAAGTGCTTTTAAATAAACATTATGTTCATTAGGGAACAGTCATGTAAGTTGAATTGCTTCAAAAMGTATTGCGCGGTATAGCATTCTGTCTTTGTGGAAGTAAAAGAGACAGTGTTCCTGCAGCGCTGAATATTATACATTGCTGAGACAGTGCTARTTTATACCATGAAGACAGTGTTTTAACAGCTAAGTCCAATTCAGTGGAGTTTCACTTATGACACACACAAACAGGCACAAACAAGCTATGGTTTTGCAGGGTATTTTTGGTGCCTACCGACATATCTTCTGAGATCTTTCAGATTCCCTGGGCTCGTTTTTGCCTCACACCAAGTGAAGAGCACAAGAATGAAAATTCTTTTTTCTTCTTCTAAGACTATTCCTAGGAGCCATATTTTCATTATTTTAAATCTCTTGCACTTGCTCCAAAAGAGTGTTTTATCAGAACAGAAAAACCAAAAAAATGGTTATTACGTTTTGAGGAGTGATGAAATTCTGGTGCAGTATATGTGTTGTCAGCCAGTTTAAACTTCTTCCTTCTCAAAGAGGAATGGTATTGATTTTGAGTGAATCCTTAAATATATATATGCATGCATACATATATATATATATATGCATGCATACATATATATATATATATGCATGCATATATATATATATATATATATATGCATGCAATTATATAGGAGAAACCTAAATGCTTTTCATCTAGGTTTCAGTTCCATTCTTCTGTACCAAATTATTTCTATAAGTCTCCTTTTATATCTTTTCTTGGATTTAAGGCAGGAATAAGTTGAGAACTTGCAGGAAGAAAATGTGGAGTGAAAATTCTGCTTATGATGAAAGCATTTCTTTCAAATTAAATTGACAATAAGCATACATGTTAAGGGATACAGATCAATGGAAGTAGCTCTTTTTTCTCTGACTGAAAGGTAATGATCTGCTTTACTTCCTGGCTATCTCTGCCTTGCAACATTTACAATTCACCTTTTTCTCTACACTAAGGATCAGAGATCCTTGAGGATCCCCAACAAGGGGAATCAGGATCAGCAAAAGAAGTCTAACTAGGAAGTTTGAGATTTCTGTGAGAGTAACAGCAGCTCAGAAGAGGAAGATCAGGTGTGACAAAATGAAGTTTRTTTAATTCATGATGGCCCACTCACTGCCATTTCATTCTGCTACTGTCCTAATTATTAATCCAGTATTTTTTCAAGAAGTGGCTAAAATTTCCTTCTAACAGTTTGCACATGTTCCTCTTTACTTGTTTTATTTACATCAGATTGTGCTGTTCTTGATGGAATTGTAGCAAAGATGAACTCCTATTGAATATTGTTAACTGAATTGGCACCTGCTCATGTTCTGTTCTCTTTTTCTTGAGTGCACAAATCCTGCTGAGGATCACAAACGTCTTTCAGAAGTATTTTATGTCTCTTCATCTTGCTATATTCAGTTGCCACGTAATCTTAAGATACGTGGTAACTGTCAGTAGTCCTAGCTCAATTTCATCCATCTAGTTCCTTGGATGTTTGAAAGATCTATTTTTTTTTTTGGGGGGGGGGGGGGGGGGGGGGGGGAATACAATACATGTAAAAATAGTTAGCCTTGTGGGTAAGAACGTTGTGATACTTTCAAAGGATTATCTCTGTGCTCTTGTAAGAGGGATATAAAGAGAAATTGTTACCTTGTTCATGCAGGCACTGTTTCTTAGGAAGAAATATGTCAGTCTTGCTTGCTTACACATTTCTCTGATTGTACCTTGCTTTTCCAGGAGCAGCCAGTGCTAGCACAGCTATTATTTTAGAATTTGAAGAAGAGTGTCCTTAGTATAAATGGGATTGCTTTAAAGATTTTCTTGTGTTGTAGAGTTGTCTTGCGAATTCAGTGACTTTTCATACCCAGTATTATATACAAACCTCAGTTCATCATAAATGTCATTTCATCATTTTGTTCATGCTTTGTATTCATTTTTAGTTACTACTCTTGGCCTGGTTTTGTATGGAAATAAGACAGGATGATCACAGTATTGTTCATCTTCTAGAGCTGATGTCATCTTATCCCATCTTTTCTATTTTCCTGGGTAACTTTGGAATTTGTAGGCCAATCTCAAGCAAATCTGAAAGGGATCCCAAGGACAAATCGAACTTTGTTCTGTTGCTGTGTCACAAGCAACCATTCGTACTTCTTCAGATAGTGTTTATGTTTTTCTGTATTGTGTTATACACTGGTTAGTAGTGTTTAGAAAAGGGCTTTTTGTCTTCCAGTTGTCCACCTGTATATTGAGTTTAGGTAAATACATAAATCTTTTATGAAAAATATTCGGAAAACAGTAAGTAGTATGAATTGATGCCAGAAAAAAATTACATTTGGTATTCAACAACAGTAGGTTTGGTTTGTTGCTTTGCTTTCTTTTTCTTTTTTTTTTTTTCTGTCCTTAACTCTGTGTTTTGCTTGAGTGTTTGCATAATACCTTGGATAACTTTTGCATCTCTGAAAAAAGCATGATTTTAGCATGACTAAGACATCTGTATGAGGAAAAATGCTTTAAACTAGGCAAGTTTGTAAACTCTTCTAATCTGTTTGCCCTTTGTCATGAGAAAAGTTGGTGTGACTGTGTGGCTAATTGGCTAATTCACTCCAGTACTTCAGTTTTGTGTAGAATATCTAAAATATTTTTTAAACAAAATGTTAATAAATTAACTCTTATTGACAGACATTTACATAGTAAAAATGTTACTGAACTTCACTATGTTAAAAGAATGTAGGTTGAAGTCTTTTGGAAGTATTGTCCAACTAGTAAGAATGGTCTGATTAATAGGAGTTCTGCACAATTTTTTATGATACGATTTTCACAGCTATTATTAAACATAGAATTAGTCTCCTAATTACTAAGCAAATACAGTAAGTGGTATGCTTTAAAAATCTAAATCTAATTTATATAGTATTAGGAGATCTTGTGATATTTTAATCTTTAAATACTGCTTATTGATACGAGCATTCCTCATTAGAATCAGATGTCAGACTCATCAGCTGATACACCAGGTGGGAAATTGGACAATTATGATTAGTTATGATTTTAAAGATGTGAAAATTTTCTTGTTTCCTAAATACTCCGTAATGCAGTCCATATTTTTTGCTTATAAGCTATATTTTTGAAAAAGTCTAAAAATAAGGRGGTTTTTTGCAATTTATTCTGCATTATACCATGAATTTTAATTATTTAGATGATTGCTGTTATCTGGAAAGTGGTGGTGTGCATTCCAGAAAAAAAAATAAATTAATTTTTCTTCTTAAGCTGCAGATAAAGATGACAGTTCCGAAGACATATCAGTGCCAAGTAGTCCACATACAGAAGCTATTCAGCATAGTTCTGTCAGCACTTCTAATGGAGTAAGTTCAACTTCCAAGGCAGAAGCAGTGGCCACTTCCGTTCTCACCCAGATGGCGGACCAGAGCACAGAGCCAGTGCTTTCCCAGATTGTCATGGCGCCTCCCTCCCAATCGCAGCCGTCAGGAAGTTGATTAAAAACTTGCTTTGCATCAGTTTCTTAGATATGCATTTGTGACTTTAAAGGGAAATCAGCAAAAGACCAGTCTCCATCTAGGAGAAATCTGTAGCTTAAAATTATTCATTTTTAAAAATCAAACTTAAATTTGGCTTTAATGATTGGCAGATGAAGATGAGACAGAACAACAGTTTCTAGTCTCTTAGTGAAAGACTTTTTCTTTTTTTAATATTAGGTTTACTAGTTATTTTCTGTGCTCTGTGTGTAAAGTGTGTGTACAGTACAATGTGGTTTATTTCATTTTTAATTTGGTATTATTTCAACAAGCATTGGGGTGAATTACTAAGGGTCATCCCCAAGACTGTGATAGTAATATTATGTGACATTTTATACCAAAGTTCTGCATAGTCCCTATTGACTTTGTAATGTTAGCAAGGTCATAAAGCACTAGGCAAGAGAAAGACAGTAACAGTAAATTTGCTTTTAGTCTTTTTGCCTTTTTATTGTTTTGCACATTATGAGAGGAAGAACATTGGGAGAAAAATATTTGGGGTTTTGTTGTGTATAGCATTTTGTTTGGCTTTTTAACTGTTGGGGTGTTTTTAATTTGTTTAATAGGGCCAGTACAGTATATGAGATACAGTACTCTTATGCACATACCTGTCCGAGATGAGGATCATTACTAAATAGATTTCTTTGAAAATTGATGTGATGTCAGTTCCCCCCCTCCACTAACACTTTCATTCTGGGRGGAGGAGAGCTTTACTTTTCCAGTCAGAACAGATATCTGTAACTACCCTTTGTTGCTAGGCTAAAACCAGTAAGCATATTGTAAAATACAGGGTTATCAAATATGGAATACTTGCTATTCCAAAGTAGGTTGGTATTTTATGGATTTTTGAGTCACAGACTAAGGAATTTACTCATGGTTTTGGATGCCAGAAAAGCCTAAAATCCTTCTTCAGACAATTCAAGACTTTTTTTGTCATTGTCTTGTATTTGCAAGCTAACTTGTACTTAATTCTTGTGTAAGCACTGTCATCTTTTAGTAGCAAAAATTTTGATACCTTTCTTGTGGAAAAAAAAAATCAGTATCTACCGTATCTTGGAAACAATGTAATTATGTGGTGTGTGTGGTGTGTGCGTGAGAATGGTTCAGTAGTTTATGCCAGCAGTCTTTTGCTTGAATGTTTAAAGATGCCTTCAATGTGATGCTGGCTGATAGGTGATTGCAGTTTTAAAATGTTATTTACTGTGCGAACTTGGATAACTAACATTCCATGATGTAGTTTGTTTCTGATGAGATGATTGTAGGTACACTTTTTCTCATTATCCAATCATCTGTAGGATACTGAGTTTTTTAAATGTGCCATTATCTATTTTGATTCTGTACTCATGTTCAAAATACCGTACAATATTTTACAATAGATTAAGTTGTTTTAAAAAAGTAGATGTGTGCTTTCAGGTCGGAAAACTATGTATAATAGCAAAAACAGAAGCATAGTAGCAACTGGCCGTAAAGCAGGATTCCTCTATGTATATAACAAAGATTTAATGCATTTATAATGGGTTGTGTAGTTCATTTGCTTTTCCTTCTCCACACTATACTATCTGTTTTAAGTGTCAGTACCATCAAATTTCACATTTGATTCAGTTTTAAACCTAAAATTGTAATTGATCCACAGGAAAATCGTAATTTCTAAAATATACATATATATACACACACACACACACACACACACACACACACACACACAACCGTACTATAATGAAAACTGGACAAAGACATATCTAAGTCATATATATATTTCATTTCAGGGCTTTAAGCATGAAAATAAGAATTCTAAGTATTTTGTATTTTTAAAATAAGGAAGTTGAGTTGATAACCTCATGTGTTTAGAAGTCCTTCCCAAATTCAAGGAAAAAAGCTATAATGATTATGTTTCTGGGATGGTAAAATACAATAGACATCTTTTGAGAAGGAAATTAATTGCAAAGGCACAAAATGTGAATTCTGCAAGAAAGCTATACAGTTACTTTACAGTTACTTTTCATTGTAGTTTTGGTGGACTAGATAAGGCCTCATTGATTACACTATAATTTGCTCTCCTAAACACAAAGGCTTTTTAAATCATATTTATAYAAGTGGAGTTTTTTATAACAAAACTATTGTGCTTGTAAAATAAGTCTACATAGTGTATAGGAGACATGTAAACAGTTAATGAATTTAACAGTGGGGCTGGAAAAAGAACCATTCAAATCTGTGTTCWGCAAATAGAGAAAAGTTGTTATTCGTACAACCATGGATTCAGTTTTAAGACATTATGTCACACTACTTCTGTACTTAGCRTTTTGGGTCTTTACATTTGACATGTTTCACAAACTGTACTGTTTTTCTTTTATGTGCAGTTTGCATGAGTAAATCATCAAAGAGAATAAAATCTATAAGTTATGTTCCTATTTTAATGAAATTATAATTGTTCTAAAAGGCAGTGGTGTCATCAGACTCCTTTCTTCATCATTGCAATTATTAGCATCTTTGTGGAACTCATTATTATAATGTCAAGCCAATATTGTGTGAATAATGGCACATATGTTTCTTTAGAAAATAAGCCAAATTTCATCGCTCTGCGGTTGGGTTGCAGCAAAGTCTGAGAAATTAGCCTTAGCTCATTAGTTCCAGGAGCCTAAGGTAATTCTCTGAAAAAAGGAGTTCTTAAACATAGCTYGATGATCACAGATGTCGTGTGGCTGTTTCTTGTTGCAGTGAGTTCCACAGTGAAAATGTGTGTAATCATCTGTGCGTATACACAATTACCAGCTAACTTTCAAATACCTTAATCACATCTTAATCTATATGAAGCTAGAAAATAACAGATACAGACAGACCACCTGCTCACAGTTTTGTCCTGAAAGTTTTAAAAGAAATCATGCCTTGCCYTTTTTTGCTTTAGAATATTAAAAATTATTTGGTTTTATTTATGAATGTTGGGAACATATTTATGCAGTCATGTTATATTGTCAACTGAAATGCTCCTGACAGACCTCTGACATGAAGGGTTTAAAAAAAAAAAAGATAAAGTTACTATGCAGTTGCGATTAATGCGTATGTTGACTAGTGGAAATCAAACTGCACACGTCTTTATAGGAGCCTGTAGGCCTCTGTTGCTTCGTTATGTTCTTTTCTAATCATGAGAGTTATATTTGTCACTTCAAGAATGAGGAATTTGTATAACGCAGGACAACTGGTAGTTTGTCTCCGCCATGAAAAGACTTGGTTTTATATCTAATTATTCAACCCAAGTAATCTCCTCTCTTTCAAATCCTAGTAGAGGCTGGGCAACTGTAGATACTACACTGATGGAACTAGATGATGGAAGCATTAGATAAATGGTGACTACAGCTATCAGAATTGCAAAATAGTTTGCTTTACAGACGGACAAAAACATTTTAATTGGTCATCGTAAATGACTAAATGTTGAAATTAATTGAAAGTAAGGTAGGTTAAATTGCACTGAAGGAAACTTCAGAAAATGCTTCTTGACATGATTAATATATTCATGACAATGTGTCTAATGAAGGTTGGTTGTATTTATGTGCTGCTTATTGTCTCCTATAGCAGAGAAATAATTCAGACTAAACTAATTTACATTGGAAAACAGTAATGGCAAGATAGGCCTATAGTAGTATCTCCTTAAAGTATATTTTTAACCACTGTGTCAAAAGTAACATACTGGGTGTGATTTATTTAACCAGTGTCTCTCATATCCTATGTAGGGATGGTCTAGATGACACAATCATTAAATAATTCAGATTTCCAAAGTTTTTATATCTTTAATAGATGATTTATTGTGCTTTTTGTTTTAATTTTAGATTTTAATGTGACTCCTCATTTTTTTCTGAATTTTAAGATCATGACCCTTCTTTGTCCTTAACCTTCTTCCCTTCCAAAATATTTTTATATCCATGTCATGAACCCATGAAAGTGTTTATGTTCAGTGTAGAATTTCTTCTTTTTGAACATTGCTTGCACAATGAGTTATAGTAACTGTTGCAAATTTTTATTTCAAGAAGTTAGTAATCAAAGAAGGAATTTCTGCATTTTGTATAACCTGGTTCTTCTTCAGCTGAACTATCTATATAGGAAGCTTATAAAAGCATTGACATCTTCCTAGAACAAGATGTATTATGAGGTACATATTTAGGTCTGGAAGGATATCCTGAATGTCTACTAGTATGGAGTTCTCAGTGTTGCAGAAGATTTCATTACTATGTGCAGCAGAAATCAGAAACACTGCTAGTGAGCACAGGTCACTCAGCGCTTCTTAAGTGTGAAAAGTGCAAATTCATCTTTAAGAGACTYTCTAACTTCCTAGGTGTGGAATTATTTGTGATCTAGTTACATGAGTATCCRTTTTTAATAGAATAATAAGACATAGATAAACTTGATGCAATTTGTGTAACTATTTTACTTTTAGACCTTGCTGAAATTCTTTATCCCTCTTCCATTATCATTTTTATAATGATGTTGTATATTGTTCCAGGCACTTATTTCTTACTCATTTTTTTGGACAGAAGAAAGAGAAGGAAGGTTATTAAATTATTAAATAAAGTACATATAAGTGATTTTAATTTTGAAATGAAAGTTGATTCAGAAAAGTATTGTAAAGTATTTATGCAAGTATATTTATTATTTTCAATCTCTAGGCAAACAGCCAGTAATTTAGGCCACACAGATTGATTGGAAACAGGTAACGAGCATAGAAGTTACAAAACAGCTTAAAGCAAAGAAAAGCAGTCATGCTTCTGGGAACTCTTATGCCAATAACAAACTGAAGTGTGGAGTCAGTGGTATTTATAACTGCTTTGGACAGCAGGGCCTGCTTGATACTGCAGCTTACAATTAATGACCTTAAGGGATAATACTTGGCAGGTTTGGGAGTTCTGTCAATGTCARTGTTAGACTGAGATGAGCTCCAAGGATGAGAACTCTGTCATATAGATAGCTTCAGAGAAATAGCATTACAGGTAAGCAAGTTTTCTTTGTGTAATTCTTGCCTACGGCTACCTTGATATATCAAAGTACAAACGTAAACTAAAAACATTTCATTTAATACAGTCTGTCCCCAGGTGGATTAAATACATTAAATGCAAGTCTAATAGGTGGGTTCAGCTACCTGTACGGACAAACGTCAAATCTTCTTCTTCTTCTTCTTCTTTTTTTTTTTTTTTAATGACTAATGAAGTTCATCCTTTAATTTTCTAATATGCTAGTACTGACATGGTACATAAAAAGTATTTCCCTCTGTCTTTATCTGACTCGCTTGTTCTAGATCATTAGTGAAGGCAAAAAGCTGTCTTTGATTAAATCACTGGACTGATCCATTTTAGAAACTGAATGATTTCAAAAAGCCTATTAATTTATTATATTTAAAAATAAAATGAAAAATTACATCCAAGTCATATATCTAGGATGCTAATCAGGAGAAAAGGGAGACAAGTAAAGAGAATGAGTTCTCTGCGTAGCAACAAACAAATAAATTGCCTGTCTGAATAAATGGAGAAAATGAAATGAAAAAAATGTCCACRCCATTTGCCAACTGTTTCCTCTGAGCAAAAAAGTGCTATGCTTCACTTCTCAATTATATCCAGCCCCTTTCTCTGATACTGTTTCTGACATTAAGATGCATTCTGTGATGACCTGTTTCTAAGGAAATGTTTACAAATACATTATAAGTGCTTTGATTTCACTTGAAGTAAGTAGTATATCTYGTTCTTCGTAACTGTGTTCAGAAAGATAATCTGAAAAGCTTAATGTACAGTACGGTCATTCTGGTTGTCTATAAAATTTAAACAAACTTTATAGTCAGCATGGTTATGATTTCAAAACAAATGAAAGGCTAATATTTTGGTTTTCTTGCTTTCTGCTTCCCTAACAGTATAGTCTTTCAGTGGAACTGTTTTAAGGGGCTAATYATTTTTGCTGAAAAAATAGATAATCCTTGTAAATGAAGAACAGATGCCTTGTATCTCGCTGAATGATAGGAATGTTTTTTCACTCAATCATTTTGTTGAACGTGTAATGAATCTCAAGCTAGCAAGTTTGAAATCTGACTTTTACATATATGTGAACACACAAAAATTTAATTATGCTGTYTCCAGAAGTTTGCACAAACGTTTTAGAGCCCTAGTCCTAACAGGACTTAACCCTTCCCCTCCTCCTCTTCTCCTGCCATAAATTATACGGCACTCTTGGACGCTGTATAAAAGGTTATTATCTGTAGATGTTAGAGCTCTGTTTCCAGTTACTACACAACTGGAATTCTGAGTTGTCAACATAGTTGTATTTGTCATTTCTGCCTATCAGATGTCACAGCTTTGGTTTTCTTGGAAAGGAAGCATGTTATATTGACTTCGATGCTTCCCTACTACATTCTCTTTAAATTGTAAGTACAAGTTTRTTATAAACTCTTGGCTTTTTCCTTGTTCCAAAGGTCTGGCAACGTCATTTCATTTCAAGAAAGAAATGCACCATCTAATTTCATGTCTAGTTTAGATTTTTCTGGTGTTTTCATCTATCAGWTAAAGCTACACACACCTATTAATATAATTGTCTTTAAAATATTTGACCTTTATAACATACCATGCACCAAGAAATGTTCATGAGGGTGCATAAAATACTTGKGGGTGTTGTCTACCTAAGAAAATGTTGCTACTTTAGCTTAATTAAATTGGTATAAATGTAAACCTTAAAAGGATGCAAACTTTTGTTTGTCAAGGTTGTTGATTTGTTTCAGTCCAGTTCATGTCATTTGGAAATAGTATTAAGCTCAAGCTTAAACATACACATGTGTGTACACACACACACATATATCTCACATATATGTATATACACGTGTGTGTGTGTACTAAACCAGTACAAAGTTGCTTAAAATTTTGCCATACACCAATTTTTTTAATGTTTAACGTAAACCAAAAAGCCTTTTCTAGACCTAGTTCAGATACTTAGGTCTGTTACCAAATGAGGTGAAGATTAATTTTATCCTAGTAAAGTTAGATCAGGGTTCTCCCAAGCAAGCATGAGAGCAGGAATCTGATTTAGCCAGCTCTTAATCACTATCTATGCTTCTGACTTGTTGGCAAACAAAAAAATTTATTTAAAGAGAATTAGAGAGTGAATGACTTTTCATATGTATCCATTGACTAATTGTATCTCCTTCCCCCCCCCGCTAACTTAATACTTTAAGGCTGAACGCTATTACTCAGATGTCACTGTCATATCTAGGAGCTTATTGATAGTTTAAGCTAAGCAAGGAAGACTTTTCCTGAATATTTTCTCAAGCTCTTCAAGTACTAGAAAACTATGGTGTTAGTAAACAAAGCAGTCTTCATGGCTTATTTGAATGCTACCATAAGAATCTGCTCCAAAACGTTTTGATCATTTGCCTAATTCACCCACAGCCATTCCRATCCTTGTCTGCAGCCAGCAGCAGTTACCATTTTTGTTACCAGAGGAGCTGAAGAGCTGCTAACAGCAGCAAGAGACCTGGSTATTTTAGATACTTCCAATATCTATTTTAATGGTTGACAGTTAAGCATTTCTGAACCATGTTGGTATGAGGTTTTCTATTACACAATAATTGTTTTCCAGGGAGCAATGGGCCATCTTTTGGGTCCTGTTTTGTTTTGTTTTTTCTTTCAGAATTTCAGAGCAAAATGACATTAACTGCAATAACAGGATTAAGAGCTTTGCTTCCCAGAAATCAATTTTATGGAGCAAATGCCTTTGCTTATGCACAGCCTTGCTGCGGACAGTTCATATGAGCATAAGGAACTGCCTAAGCAATTTTTGTATCGTGGAGGACCTAGGCTTTTGCTTTTTACTGTATAGAGTATTTTCATTAACATATAGAGAGTTTGAGTTGGAATTTTTTTTTTAACAGAAAATACTTCAGATCCAGAACCGCAACCACCCCTCCGCACACACAATTTTGCTTGGTAACTCCAGCATAGTTTGTTCTGGACTTCCAACATGCAGTCCTGCCATTACTATCCCATGCCACATTTCTGTCTTTTGCAGGCCAGAGGGTGGTTCTCCTCCAGCAGTGTATATAATGCACTGCAAAGGTAGGGGTGACTACTACCTGACAATCTTTCTAAAGCTTTCTAAGCTTCCAAAAGCTTTTGGTTTATTGGCCAATATATCTGGAACCTTGTTTGTTTTGGCAGCCATCGGGATTAAGGTGCTCAGGATGACAATARCTTAGATTACTTAATTTTAACAAAAAGTCTGCAATTTCAGTTTCACCAATCTTGCAATGTGCACCAACTAAAATTCTTTTACTCCTCAAGCTAAGCACTGTGCAAGCGATMTAGAAACTGCATAGTTATTTCAAAAATGTACAAAGCTGGGAGAGAGCAGTAAGCCAGAAATAAGCTTAAACAGGATGAAAAATGCATTTTCTAGTCTCATGTCATCTCTAAAAATGGTGCGAAAACCATCTTGGAACATCTTCTCCAGGTGGACAATTCCACGGTCTATTCTGCATTTAGTCACAAGTATAACAAGTGTATGCTTATATGCAAAGGTGCTTAACAAGGTCACCCTAGCATTGTGGAATTCCACTTTTGTCCTGCAATTCTCTTCAAAAATGGAAATGCGATATTTTTGTCCTGCATCAATGAATGATGCTCAGTTTCTCATAAAAGTGCTGGACATCATGTCATTATTCTGACTGCTGAATTTTGTTGTGAGGATATGCTCACAGCAGCCCGTTACGAGGGTCAAGTGAGAAGAAACTTATCCTCATAAAATTATCTTTATATTTTCATGCATACAAAATTATATGAAGATTGTTCTTTGGAGGCTTTTATGTTTTCCATAAGAGTTGGCAGTGGTGTAGAGTTTCTCTTTAAAAGTTAACAGTTCACTTTTCACTCTCCTATTTTGCTGCAAAGAATTTTTTTTTAATTTGTTAGAAAGGCTTAGGGACCCTAAAAAAGCTACCTATATGTCACTCTARGGTGTGCCTAGTAGAAATGCATTGCATCTTTGAATGAGCAGTTAGCGTAATATGTTGTACCATACGAAGATCAGGAATGGAAATTTTACCTTGTGAATTCCAGCTTACTTGTACAAATTGAAATTGAAATGACCTGACACGAAGTATAATATTCATAATCAGGGCTTGTAACAGCTCTATTCYTGATCAGGAATTCTTTTTCTATGCTGCACTCTATATTGAGGGCTAATCCAAGAATAACAGGAATTCCAATGTGCAATCACTGGAACAAGACATTCTAGCAAATTTTTGTAGCACATTCAAAATCTTTGAACTGGCCTATATTTGTCTTGCATTTTAAAATGTGAAAAATATTTTTGATAAGTGCTGACCACAGCTCAACCCTCTACCTATTGAGTAGAAGGTTGAAGAGTCACAYTCTACTGTGAAATAGAGAGGACTGTAAATTTACAGGTAAAATACCTTGTGTTAGTAGTGTCTTGCTTATACAGGAGAATGGAAAACAAATTGTTAACCGAATGAGGTAAGTAATTCCATTTCCTACTATTTCCTGCTGTCTGTAACAAGTATTTCAAAACCTAGAAATTTTTGATTTCTCAGGAGCAAAATGCCATCTAGTGGTAACTGCTAAATATTTTGAGCAAATACATTTTTCCATTAAGTTTCAATAATCTTTTATGTATTTTCCTAGTATTCTTACTATATTTTACAGCAACTTACATTTTTCTGTCATATCAAGAAATGTGCATATTAAAATACTCATAAAATATTATTTGAACATAAGCTGTTTGATTAAAAACAATATATGGACAGAAATAACAGTACAAATGAAAGATTTTAGGCCTTTATGTACACAGGCTTGTTTGAGAGCCTGCACAGAGTGTTCCATCACCTGGGCTTTCTCAGATGGTGCTAACTGGAGTACAGCAAGGTCTTAAGGTGTCTTCCAATGTAACATCATTCTTACCAAGTGGGAGAAGCGTGCACTCTTTTCTGAGACCTCTTAAGCAAAGATAATAGCACTAAAAAACACCGAGCTGGGAGATCAGGAACTCTGATGGCTTCTTTGTGAGGGAGATCAGTAAAAAGTACAGCGTCCACAAGTCCGAGTCTGCAATCATTGTGGTACCACGTTATCTAGCCCAAGATTTCTTGAAAACTCCCTTCCTTCCTGTGCTTCTAGCAGTGCAGGTAGTGAGTCTTCTCCTGCTAAGAGTTGAATAAACTCTCAAACGTGCTTGGCAGATTGCGTGTTTTTGTTACCCAATATAAAACACAAAAAATACTGATGAGGTCAATGCTGTATGGAGAGAAGCTGAAAGCTGCTTTGGCTTCCCTGACTGTAAGTTCAGCTGTCCCTGTTCTAGCTGGAGGCTTTTCCCTCTGATTCCTCATTCTCAAAGGAGATAAGGGGAAAACATTTCCTCTGTTCTGATGAATTACCAGGGAATTGTACAAGCCTCTTCACAGCACTATTTGATTACTCAGCTCCCTAGAGAAGAATACAAATATTGAGAAAAATACCATATTTAAATGCATTCATTAATGTAAATTGGGGATATGGCATAGTAGTCATGTCATGCATGTGATTTGAGCCACTGGTGGGGACACCCACCGCTTCATAAACAGAGCTGACTGAAGACAGATCTGCAGTGTTTCATTTTCCTGTAGTTCAGCAGGTCATCCTGATGGAGATAATTTTGTTTGTTTGTTTACAGAGCTTTTTTTCCCTCACATTCCTTGAATTTCTCTGCCTACTGATTCATGTTATCTTGTTCCATCGCAAGGTGCTCACTGCAGTGGTCACCAGGGCTGTGATTAGATTGAGGGTTTCCAAAAGGTATTCTACTGACTGATGAAGAGATCTGGTCTGCTCTGCTGGCCTTTTTATAGAGCTTAGTGAAGACAGTGTGACATTGGTTTGAATGGCTGTGAAGGAGCCAGTGGAAGGATAAATCTCCCATTCTGATTCTTTTTTTT
>NW_028185261.1:6330076-6341693 GCF_003343005.1 Rhea americana
AAGACTGAAAAGTCTGAGTAACTGCACTCACAGCACAGTTCATCAAAGAGTGTAATTTGATAGTTTATGCTGCTGCAGACTCATAGCCCTTTCCCTGATCCCAGCACGGGTGCTCTAATCCTCCAGGAAGCCAGGTCAGGGAGCTAAAGCTGTTAAGACCTTCCTGATGAGTTTTCTTCTGCTGTTTATTTCCCTGTACCATGGGATCAGACAACTGCAGTTGCAGAGAAGGAGGTGGGAGCACGTAACCAGGAACAGGTCTAGAGCAGCACTATTTAGATGGGAGTAAATCACCAAGGAACCACATTAAAGCAAACAGAACAGGAAGAGTTTGGGGCAGCATTGGCAAATAGACCCTGAAATGCATAGATCTGGGATGCTCTCGTAAAAACTGAGCGAAAACTTTGAGCCTGCAGGCCTTGTGGCTGCATTAACACTTCGTTCTCAAGTTTTCTGAGCAGCAAGATGCGTTACAGAGGGTATGGTTTCTCATACAGTAGAGTACCTTGCCTCTGTCTCAGCACAGGAGGAAAGGGGGGGGAACCTTAAGGGCATGGGATCAAAACCTGATACAAAAGGGAAAGAGTAGTGAAAACAGTTGAGTGTCAATGATTTCTCTGAACTTTGCATGTGTTTTCTGAAGATAGCAAACTATATACAAATACAAGTGAATCAGTACAAAGAGCCTACACAATGCTTTTCGTTTCTTCAAATACTGGACAGAGCATAGGTAATCTTACTTTTTCTCTTTCATTATGTGAGTAATACATAGTACAAAATAGAAGCTAATTTCAATGACGTATAACATGATAATGTTATGATATTACATGATAATCTAGACTAATGCTTTTCTTTTTGACACTCTCAGAATACGTTAATCAAATTCCTTTGTCCATGTGCTTTTGAAATAGTTTTTGAGATGGCGTGTTCTCAAAAATATGCCCGTCTGGGAGWGGAAGGCAGAGCTGTTTCCCTTGCTGGAGCAAAGAACTGTTGCCTAAGAACAGGTGGCAAATTAGAGATGAAGCTTTTAGCTGATGCTGAAATGGTGAGCTGTCTGAGCCCCCTCTCCTCATGTTGTACTACACAGTGATTGCATCAGGGTTTTGACTGTGTCTTTTCAATGAACATTTGCTTCTTGTACTAGGGTTGAGAGAAAAAAAAAGAGAAAAAACACTACTCTCTGGAAATTAGAATCATAGAATGGCAAGGTTGGAAGGGACCTCTGGAGATCATCTAGTCCAGCCCTCAGCGTAGCCAATACAGGGACTAAACCCACGACCTTGGCATTAGCAGCACCACGCTCTAACCAACTGAGATAAACATTACTCCCGTTATTGCTTCCAATGACTCAGTGCTGCAGATAAACTCTAAATTCTGAAGTCATTTTATCTGCATGGGCTGAAAGCATTGGTATGATACATCTCCACAGTACGTAGAAAAACATTAGGAACTGAATTTTGGAAGGACTGAAAATACGAGCTTCCTGGTTTCCTACGTGTCTATTTGACTGGGGATAGCGTAAGTGTACAACTGAATACGTGAGGTTAAACTCCTACGCGACTGGATTGTCAGTGGCACTAAGTGCTCAAAATCTCTTGCTCAAGGCAGGGGAGTTTCCAAACCTTTTCTTAACTAAAATTCTGAAGTCTACTATTAAAAAAAAAAAAAAAAAAAAAAGTCTGCCCACATGTCAGGCTGCGTGTATCTAATCCTCTAGCTGTGTACTTCTTACCTAGAGGCTTGTCACTGGCCTTCACTAGTTATGTCCCAACCTTGCGGAGAATTTGAACTGAATTTGCCAAGGAATGACTGTAGAGAGAGAAATGAACCCTCAAGACTTACAAATAGTCAAGGTATCTCAGTTTCACATTATCTGCCCTATTTCAGGGTTCTCCTAACATCATCTTTACTTTGCCAGAAAATTATTTTATGAGTAGGTCCTGGGCGTAGCTACTGATTTGAGTTAGGTGCAGTGATGGTGTGCCCTATAATGAAAGTTGTGGAATCCTATCTGATTTTGTTTCAAACAAAACAGCTGCATACACAATTGCAAAAAGGAGCAGCCCACCATCTCTTCTCTCTTTTTCTCTCTCTCAGAAAGGAAATTTGTCTTGAATTACAAAGTAACTTAGCTGCAATTTATGTACTTCTCTAATAAAGGAGCAAGACTGTGTGACTGGGATAGCAAAGGTTACCCTTGCAAAGAGCCCGTAGAYATGTGCAACCATGCCACTGTCTTCACCTGTTAAATCTCAGCATCACAGTCCAGAAATACACTGAATGGCTGCAGAGTTCAAAGAAAACCTCACTCCGCCTCAGGAGCGACATGAATTCAAACATGATTTCAGAACGGAAGACACCTCCAGCAGTGCAAGAGCCACATGATACGGTGAGAGACGAGGCCGCAAACAAACGTTTCACCACCTGTTCAGTGTTTTACACGCTCCTCCCGCCAAACCGCGTGACTACGACAGAGGTACGTGATCAGAATTTTTGGACTGAAATAAAGGGAGTTCAGGTCATTCACAGGCAAGGGAGGAGCGCTGTCTAGTTACTAATGGGGGCTGGAGATAATTGAGGACTCAGCTCGTGTGGGCGGTGATAGGTCATTTTATAGGCAATGGACTGGAGGAAGAGCCAGTATTTCGGTATAAGAAAGGTTCTATCCTGCTTTTCCTATTTTTCCCCTCCCTGTTCTGTGCTTGAGTGGGCAAACAGCGACAGGTTGCCCGTCAGGCAGAGAACAGCAGAGCTTTGRTTAAGACTTGGGAGTATACAATGTCGTACGTCAGGGAAAGCGGGGAAATGGCATTTGCTTGGCGCTTGGAAGTAACAGCTGGGGAAAGCCAAAGTCCTCAGTCCCAGCAGAGCTTGTGCCTCTGCGCTGTACCACATCCTCCATCCGCAGGAACTTTGCTATCGCAGCGCAAAATTCCAGTCAGCTGCCATCTCAGGGGCTTGCTGCGATCGCATTTGTTGGTCCTAGGCTACCATACTTTGAAGATACGGATCAGACTGGTAACACAGCTTGATATCCTATGAAAGAACGAGGAGGATCAGTCTAAAGGGATGKGTGCTGGTTATGCTGTAGCATAATGTATTGACAGTTTGGAAACTAAACTTGCACATTCTTTTGCAATATGATAAGACATAGATAGTCATAGATTTATCTAGGTCTTACTGCCTTGCTTTTCATAAGCTGTGGAGTCTAAGTAACCAATGAAGTTTATGGTCCTATAAAGAGAAGCAATAGCACGATAAGTCTTAATAATTGTCTCCGGTACTGCCAATTGAGGACCTGGTTATCTACCATTAATATGGTTTTGTTTTGTAAGGGGCTTTCTGCATGTCTCAGCTGACACCAAGCAAAATCCTTACAGTCAAGGAGTATAACTACTTTTTTAATAAAGAAAAGGTTAAAAAAAAMCAAAAAACAAAAAACTCAGTAATATCAAGTTCAGAAAAGAAAATTTCTCCATGGATGCCATGTAAGAAATTGTGCTTTTTCAGGCTCTGAGGGGTACCAGATTACTCTGTCTTTTTGGTAAAGAATCTTACTGCTGTGTACTTAGAGTTCATTAAAACTATTTTGAGACTGACAAATCAACTAATGAATAGTGAAAAATCTCAAATCCTAATTAAATCCTACCATTACTTCWAAGGTTGGTTTGTCTTCTCTCCAGGAAAACTTTGTTTGAACAGTATGTTTGCTTTAGCAGGAAAAGCTATTAATCCCTTCAATAACACTTTAAAATCGTTAAGAGAAAAATTTATATTTACTTCAGTTCTTTGAAGCTGCTTTGGTTAACTTCATCTCTCTGCAATGCTGAAGAGCCGATGCTGCACCTGAAAGTTATTTCAAATGTGATTCTATGCTGCCTTTTGTTCTCTGCTGCTGTTACCTGATTGCTTGCAGAGTTAGCTGATCAGTGCAGTAAAGCTGAAGGGTAACAGTAGTACATATGCTTTCTTCCTCAATTTGGGAGGTTTTATATTCTCTTCAGTAGTCTTCCTGGTGGAGGAAAACATCTTGGATGAATTAGAAAGTAGTTATCAAATGCTTTTGCTATCTCAACAGTTTGATTTGGACTTAAAAATCTTCAGATCACTGAAGTTCATTCTTTGCTACACAGGCAATTACATGCATTTCCATTTGATTAGATTGCATATATTCATGCATTAGGAAATTTGTGGAAATTTCCAAAGTTCAAGTTTTATCTATTCATATATTCTATTTTCTGAACTATCATGTAAACTGCATCAGATTCGGAGTTGAATTTTGCCTTACTTGAGCAAAAACACCTTTGTTCATATAAAGGAAGCTGTTCAAATTTAAAACAGTACCTTTGAATTTATTTTGTGTTCTTAAACTTGAGCAGCCTTCCAAGGAAGCCTTAGTATCCTGGAAGATGCAACTCTGTCTGAAAGGAAATTGCATGAGTATTGCCAGATAACTAATTTCCTTATTTAAAAAAATTTATTTTTGAATGGCTTTAGTAATAAGTACACTGGTTTCCATAAGAATTGAGAAATTTTGACAGCTCTGATATTACAAAATCAAGTAATTGCACTGAGAAAGAAGAATTTTTAAAAATGTTATCTTAGAGCTGTTACATACAGTAAACAACTTTTCATCTTTTAAAAAAACCAAGGAGATTTAATACAAAAAAACCCTCCCTCGTTGATGTTCTACATAGCACTTCAGAACTGCAGGCTTTGGTGTGCTAACAAAAAGGTTTAATTTCTTTAGCAACTTTTCAAAGCCATCCAATAGGTCTAGAAGTCTCAGTTTATTGCACGAAAACAATAACCAGCAGCTCTCTGGCATAATCTAYGGCTGTATGAGATCTGTTAGGAGTCAAAGACGTTTTGAAAGTCAGGACTAGGAGCATCTTGCAGATTTTTTTGCGGGATAGTTTGTTCTTAGTTTTTAGTGCTCATGGATAAAATTATACTCGTACCAGCTTATTCCTATGACTGTTTTGCAAATGGCTAGTGATCTGCTTTTAACTTGTAATTGCCACCTTTTTAAAAATATATACAAGCCCTAKTTCAATTAATGCCTTTATATGTACTTCTAAACACGGTATAAGAAAGGAAATATGTAAGTTAAATAAAAGCTATAAGCTGTATTTTAGAGCCAATATAAACACACTTGGGTGTTTTACAGCCATCGGCATTATCTCCTTTGACACTTGAGGCTTGTCCCTAGGAGACAGAAAGCAGAAACTTCCTGGAATTTCTTTAATTAGCCTGTTCATTTCACTTAATAAAACAAGCAATCAAAAACATAAGCACATGTGTTTCATGTGCAGGACTTGAAAATGTAACTTGGAGTAAGTTCCTCTTRCATATCAGCAAAAGTGTAAGCAATTTTGAAACAGCTCAATATTTTAATAGTTTTATTAGTAACTGATTTTGCATTAGAGAGATATGCTGGTACCTGTACACACAAGCAATAAGCAAGCTTACAAAAAAGTACGATGTTAAAAAGTATAGTCAGACCAGCTGCAAATAAAACTGCTCTTTCGCTGTTAWCAATAGAGTCATTTGCTCGTTTTGGTATTGCTTGCTCTAAATAGCACCTGGAAACTGATGTAATAGGAAAGTTCTGAGTGTCAGCGTAAGTCAGTCCTGGCTCAAACCATCATGTTGAGCACATCTCATTTTCTATTCCTTTTCCAGCTTTCGTTCTTAGAAATGCAGAAAATTAGGAAGAAATTCTGAAGAACATCTTCCCTCTTGAAAAATACGGCATTGGAAGCACTTTTAAATTTGTGTCTAAAAGTATTAGAGGAGCTTGGCAATATTTGTTTAATAAAGTAGCCTAAAATGTTAGCTCATCCTAGGATTCTGTCTCACGCATTCTTATGAGTGATGATAATCTTCTATTTCAATCTTACAGCACTGCTGTAAAACCAAARGGATTTCTCTCGTGTAAAGGTGAAAACACAGGAATGAGGTACTTTCTAACTTGCAAGTGATGTCTGCCCTGGAAGACAAGGAAGGATATCTATTTGAGGACCTAAACGTAGGTACCAAATTCAGAGCAAGAGAAAGTGTACTTTAGATAAAAGACTTACCTGGCCCAATATTTTCGGCTCACCAGTTTACTTACGTCAGCAGTTTCAGAGCACAGATGTTGCTGAGGGGGCAAAGGTGGGTATTTTTGTAAAATGCTGCTGCTCTAATGTGTTACGGGGAAAAAGGTGGCTACAAAAAGAAATTCAGGTGCAAATTTTCTTTTCGATGGAAATTACATCAAAGATTAGGATCATATATGACTCACAAGCTACATAGATAGCATCTATTCTATTCTGTCCATAATTCTCACATTGTGCAACTGTCTTGGAAATYCAATTAAGTGGGAGTCATACTGTAAAATTCTTGAGAATTGCTTTGGAAAGGGCTTTGCTAAGGAAACATAGAAAAAARGGGCCTTTTTTCCCTTTGATGCAACATCATTTAAAAATAACATAATGTCCCATAACATCAATCTAAATACAGCAAATAGTTTAGACACAAAGCAACTAGCTCTAATTTAGTTTAAAAATTAAAAGCATACTCCCACATTGCTCCAGCTTAGGCTTTGTGGTATTCACTTTTAATATAAACAGAAAAAATCAAGTTCTAAAGGTTGATGTCAGTTAGTCTGTTAAACATCTTTTTCATGACCAAGAGAGCCAAAAGCTGGCATGTTAGGCCTATTTTTCATTTCATTGATGTGCATCACTTTACATCCAACTGCTCTAAGCTGTCATGAGACACGCTGCAATTCCTATTGATTGTATGTGATAACAAATGTGATTTTATAACATGGTATTTATGATTTAGAACAGAAGAAATTGGTGGAAACTTAGGCATATCTTGCGTTCCTGGGCAATAAGCATCAATTCAACAAGCAAGTTCTTCCTAAAAACTCTTACTTTGCTTATCTGCACCCTGTTAATAAAAGAAAAAAAATCTTGACAGCAAAGAAAAGAGGTTTTATTACCACAGAAATCTGAAGACTAGTGTAGATCTGAAGAAAACACTGTCACATTTGGTTTGCAAAGGCTGCTCGTAGCTGCAGTACTTGAGGCAGAGATTCTGTCTCCTCCTATGCGTGAACAGTATTGGATATTATTGTGTTTAAATAACTTTGCCATTAATAATGAACAACAGCAGTGTCCAGAAGATAAGACCAAACAYCAGTTCTCTCATTAGAGCCAAAAACATTATCCTAAATACTGGCAGTGTGCAATGACAGTTCTGTATTTGGTGGTAGGCTTGATGGATGTTATGTTGAAATCTCTGTTATTTATAAAAATATTAATTTTTACTAGAAAACTTTAGAAAGGTTGGTAGTGAGTCTTCAGACTTCTTATTGATGATTTTTAAATTAGATAGCATAATTGAATTTATCTTACTGAACAAGTGGTAGAAATCTGCATTGCTGTTTTGCAATGAGTAAATGTTCCACTGCAAATAACATGAACTTTGTGCTCAGTAATGCACCCACTGGTTGTGGCTCCAGAAACTCCCAGCAATTGCACATTTTAAGCTAAATTAAATTCTGCACATGACAAGGTTTCTACAGAGCTGTTTTCCTGCTGTCAAGAGAGTCCATTCCATGATGATAGTAACAGTGATAAGATGCTACCCCTATTGATCAGGCGCCATCTCATCACGTTTTCGCTTTTATTATTTCCCATAAATAAAAGACAGCTTTAATTTGATTTTTTCCTCAAACAATATTATATTTTCTAGCTAGAAATATTTATTTACAATTGTGTATAAATCTTCATAAATGTCAGTGATTAACTTTAAAAATCTCATTTATCAATATATGATTAGCAAATTAGTTAAGGTTTGAAGAATAAATGTCTGGTAATTAGAAACAATTTTGCAGCAGACCCTTCGACAAGGTGACGGATCAAAGACAGAGCGCTGTGGAAACTGGGCCACGGCTGCCTCGGTGCTCAAGGTCAAAAGCGAGGGGACAAAAGGAGAAGGGTCAGAATGAAAAGCAAACAGTGAAAATCAACTCCAAATTCCTGCAGTGGGATTCTGAGTGAAGAACGGAGCAGCAGAAACTGAGTGTAACATTAAGAAGCCCTGAAACTTGGGAGACAAGAAAGTGAACGAAGGCCCAAGAGCAGGCCCGAGAATAGCATATCACATATGTATTCGTCTTCTGGAGACTTTGTTATTATGCTTTCACCTTGTAAATATTGAAGTGCCTCAGAACGTTCCTATCTGGTCGGAAGTATAGCAGTGGTCAACAGACCAACCTTCAGAAGCAGGGCTTTTCAAGGGTGAAAAAACTAAGCTGACAAAATACCAAGCTCATCTTCACGAGCTTCCCTTCAAACCAGCGGCAAACCAGCTGGGCGGTGCGAGTCGGGGCGCGCTTGCGCGGGGCACGCGTCCGGCTGGGGCCTCCGCGGGGCGAGCGCCGCCGCGGCTGGACAGCGTCAGGCCCCGAGGCTCGGCCAGCGGCTCCCGGGCGCCCGCGCCTCCTCCCTGCCAGCGCCAGCGCCAGCGCCAGCGCCCGCCGGTCAGTGCTCCTTACGCCCCAGCAACGAAATCCCCGGAGCTGTTCTTAGATCATTGTTAAGCCGGCTAAGATGTGCCGGCTTGATAAGGCATTATGTAATTTCAAGATAATGTTGTTAAACAGAAATTGCCATGATTTCAGGTCCTTTCAAAAACCAGGGTGTGGAGGGGAAGGGATCTCTGCTGAGCAAGCTTTGTTCTTTTTCTGGTTTTTGGGGGTTTTTTGTTTGTTTGTTTGTTTTTGTTTTTTCTTCTAGTTTGTGCCTTTGATTTCTTYCTTCTGTCAAGACTATCAGCCTTAGTAAAAGCCTGAGTGGCCCTTGCTCAGGGTGGTATATACTCCGTACGGCCAGCATATAATGGTCCGTCTTCCCAGAGAAGCAGTGAAACTACTAACTGCGGAAGCAGAAACTAGTTACTGTGAAACGACCARCACGCTTCCTGCAACTTTAGCCACAACAGCATTAACAGTAAAGACGTTATTAGATGATTAACATGACAAATCATATTATTCAGATTGATTTGAACAACTGTAGTATTAATAATGCTTGTTATGAAAACTAGTATCACTTTTCCTGAATAGGAGAGCATTTCTAAGGTAAACAAGCAGTTAATTAGACAGCAGTAAAGATTCCGGAGTAGTGGAAGAGTAAAAGCTGGCTGTTTAATTCAAGGAAATTGGAGTGAAAGGTTGGTATTTAATTCCAGGAAATGTAAGAAAAAAATCACTGCTAGGCTCCCGCTCACTTTCAAAAAGCAAAGCAAAACACTCTTTGCACAGAAAGATCAAATTATGTAGGCAGAATGGCAAAGATGTTTTTGCGTGTGGATTTTCCAAACTTTTTTTCACCTATTTTAATCTCCTTTCAGTCCTCCAATTAAAATATTATTTCTCAGTAGTCCAGCTGCTCAATAAACTTTGGCACTTTATACTTGGAAAATGAAGATGTTTTGTGAAAACAGGTCAGTGATGCTARGATTCATTTGGGAAGAAATGTAACGACGGAAAAAATTACTCTGGGATAAAATGCTTTTAACTTTGCATTGAATAAGCAAAATATGTCATAAGAAAAAGCTATACTTTTGCGAAACTGAACATTTGCTTTAAATATTTTAACGACACTCAAAGACCTTTTTAAATGTTTTTTTATTGTATTAAACTAGACATTGAAATCTTTCCCACAAAAATCTTTCCSTTTTGTTCTCTACAAGAAGACTAGATAGAAGAATATGAAAAGTCACGTGGAAACTTACTATATAGAACATTCATTTTTCTAACAGACCTTTAGAGACCTTGGAGAAAATCTATTGTGTRTATTTGCYGAGCCCAAGCTATATTAATGTAAACGGTGCCATTAATTAAAGTGGTTGTAGATCCAGCCTATGTATCTGCTCTTTCTCCTTCAGATTGCCCTAAGGTAAAAACGTCCTCTCRACCGCCTGCCTCCTGCTACCTGTAAACTGTAGCCTCCAAACTGCCCCAAGGGAAGGGCCTGCAAGCTCTATCAAGCTCGTAAAAGCACCAGTGTAATCCGACTGCCCTGACTGATGTCTCCAAAGCCTGCACCGAATGCTGTACTGAATTTGCACAGCTGTAATGGACTGGATTTGAGTAAACAATTTTGTTGATCGTGCTCAGGCTGGCTTTGCATTCTCAGCACACAGAGCTCTAGCTGAGTGGCAAAGCTGTACTAACAAGCGAGAAACTGTTTTGTCACCAAATTAAGCAGATGTAATTCTAAGTATGCCTGGGGAAGATCTGCTGAGTACCAACTGGCCACTGTTGAATATCTGGTTTGGGGTTAAAAATGCAAAATGTATAAATGAGTTACAMTATGCTGATTATTCAGGCATGATGCTGTCTATTCAGTTAAACAATTTTAGTCCCCAAACTTATGGTCCTGGACAGTGACACACATTGAGAGTTGGATTGGCTGAAATTCCATGCACCTACAGATTTTGAAGGAAATTCCATTTTGTTCTCACAGTGAATGCATGCTTGCTGACATTTTAATGGAATTTTTCATTGACCTTTTGTTGTGCTTTAAAAAGCAATGCTTTTCACAAGAACGTTCTTTCTTCTTTTGCACCAGGTACACGCAACTCTGAGACGATTAAGGAAACGCACGCCAATTCATTATGACTTTCACGAGCCTTGAGGGAGCGTTCACAAGGGCTCTCTAGAACGGATTCTAGCACGGAAGCCTGCAGGCACCAGGAGACCCCGCGCGCTCTCCTGGCTACAGCGAGCCTGCTCTTCCCGGGTTAGTTTTCATGGAAACCTTCTTCAGTAGGTGTTCCACAGGTGAGAAAAATGACTCAGAGCCCAACTGACCTAGAAACCATAGGAAATGAGCATTCATTGTATTTTCCAAACCTATCAAATTCTTGAACGCCACGGCCATGGCAAGCAGGTATTATTGATCACATCTAACCGTCATGAGACTGCTGCACGGGGATTTTAATGACAGGCCCAATGGTGCAGAGTGCAACTACTGTAAATATTTAAGTATTTGAATAACTGCAAGGTTACTATTAACTAGTGAAGAAATTCATTTGCTTGGTCTTTTTACAGTTGAAAGTTTTACTGATTTTTCCCTAAGCATGTCCCTTGCACAAGACTGCTTTTCAGAAAATGTTTGTAAATTTATAGCATTTTATTGTATTGCTCCAAGCCTATTGGGAAAGAAGAAACTTAAAGCAAAAGAAACAAACTTTAGAGAGCTCAGGTACAGCCACCGTTCACTCGAAATGTTTCCCGCTTCTAGACAGGGCAGAGAGCAGCTCTGTAACGGGTTTCGCACCAATGCAGAGCGGTGAAAACCCAGGTGGAGGAAGCGTCCGCCTCCAGCAGCGCTCAGGCGGGGTGCGCACGGCCGCAGGCCGAACGCGGCCCCGGGGGGCGGCCGAACGCGGCCCCGGGGGGCGGCCGCCCAGCAGCCGCGGCCGGGCCTCGCCTGGTGCGCGGCACCTCGCCCGTCTGGGAAGGCTCTGCCACGACCTTATTAGCGGCACCCGGACTGCCGCTTTCGCCCTCCTCTCCCCGCTTCTAACGGTCCAAAGCCCATCCCCGCTC